>NC_071108.1:2525000-2730000 GCF_024256425.1 Clarias gariepinus | reverse complement strand
GTTATGTCTCTAAATCTGTCTCTCCCGTACTATATTATCATTGATCTCTCTCTCTCCCTCTCTCTCTCTCTCTCTCTCTCACTGTACCCTTATCTACCTGTCTCTCCTTCACTGTTTATTTTCATCAACCTGTCTCTCTCTCATTGTATCCTTTTATCCACCTGTCTGTCTCTCTCACTCTATAAGTGCACTCATAATACCAGTAATACCAATAATCGTTCCAAAACTTTAAATGATTATTAAAGATGATCAAAAAGTTAAATTCTTGTTAAAGTTCGATTTGTAGGAAAAAAAATAATTAAACATTAAAAGTAATAAATTATTAAAATGTCTTAAAGTTCCAGTAAAGTTAGAGTAAAGTTAGAGTTACATCATGAGTGCGTATCACAGTAAAGTTAACGTTAGAGCAGGATTAGAGAGGAATGGAAGCAGTCCACTGTCACACCCGACTACCTCCCTGTTCGTATAGTTAGTGGTGGGGGGTTACGAGAGGAACTTACCAACACTACACCGCAGTAATGTTACATTTACACCACAGTGACGTCACACTGGTTTAATAATACGAGTAGAGGAGTGTAGTGACAGTAATGATAGTGTTAATGTTACAGTTCTGTCACCTAACATGAGAAAGTAATGCACGTGAGTTTTGTACTGTAGAGTAGGAAAGTCTCTACAGGTGTGTTAGAGTGTTAGAGTAATAAAGTCGCGCCATTTAATACAGATCCATATGACAAATAGGTCAATTTAAGCATATCTGTTTATTCAAACCTGGAGGACAGGTATTACAGATGTATTAATACTACAGTTCTATAAATACTACAGATGTATTGATACTACAGTTCTATAAATACTACAGATGTATTGATACTACAGTTCTATAAATACTACAGATGTATTGATACTACAGTTCTATAAATACTACAGATGTATTGATACTACAGTTCTATAAATACTGCAGATGTATTGATACTACAGTTCTATAAATACTACAGATGTATTGATACTACAGTTCTATAAATACTACAGATGTATTGATACTACAGTTCTATAAATACTATAGATGTATTGATACTACAGTTCTATAAATACTACAGATGTATTGATACTACGGTTCTATAAATACTACAGATGTATTGATACTACGGTTCTATAAATACTACAGATGTATTGATACTACAGTTCTATAAATACTACAGATGTATTAATACTACGGTTCTATAAATACTACAGATGTATTAATACTACGGTTCTATAAATACTACAGATGTATTAATACTACGGTTCTATAAATACTACAGATGTATTAATACTACGGTTCTATAAATACTACAGATGTATTAATACTACGGTTCTATAAATACTACAGATGTATTAATACTACGGTTCTATAAATACTACAGATGTATTAATACTACGGTTCTATAAATACTACAGATGTATTAATACTACGGTTCTAAAAATACTACAGATGTATTAATACTACGGTTCTAAAAATACTACAGATGTATTAATACTACGGTTCTATAAATACTACAGATGTATTAATACTACGGTTCTAAAAATACTACAGATGTATTAATACTACAGTTCTATAAATACTACAGATGTAATAATACTACAGTTCTATAAATACTACAGATGTATTAATACTACAGTTCTATAAATACTACAGATGTATTAATACTACAGTTCTATAAATACTACAGATGTATTAATACTACAGTTCTATAAATACCACAGATGTATTAATACTACAGTTCTATAAATACCACAGATGTATTAATACTACAGTTCTATAAATACCACAGATGTATTAATACTACAGTTCTATAAATACTACAGATGTATTAATACTACAGTTCTATAAATACCACAGATGTATTAATACTACAGTTCTATAAATACTACAGATGTATTAATACTACAGTTCTAAAAATACCATAGATGTATTAATACTACAGTTCTATAAATACCACAGATGTATTAATACTACAGTTCTATAAATACCACAGATGTATTAATACTACAGTTCTATAAATAATACAGATGTATTAATACTACAGTTCTAAAAATACCACAGATGTATTAATACTACAGTTCTATAAATAATACAGATGTATTAATACTACAGATGTATTAATACTACATTTATATTAATACTACAGATGTATTAATAGTACAGTTCTATAAATAATACAGATGTATTAATACTACAGTTCTATAAATACCACAGATGTATTAATACTACAGTTCTATAAATAATACAGATGTATTAATACTACAGATGTATTAATACTACATTTATATTAATACTACAGATGTATTAATAGTACAGTTCTATAAACATTACAGATTTGTTATTGACTAGTTATATTATTATTATTATAATATGGTTAATATTAGTATATTAATACTACAGATATATTAATATTTCATCCAGCTGTACCTTTGTAGAACTCATAATAAGTGTGTTTTAATTAAAGTTAAATTATTTAATTAATTAAAGACAATATTATCTGTCTGGCATTACACTAATTACTGTACAGATATATAAACTCTACAGATTTATTAACACCACAAATATTTTAATACTACAGTTATATTTTTAATACAGCTATATTAATACTACAGCTGAAGTAATACTACGGATTTCTTTATACTATTGTTATATTAGTACTGCAAATTTATTAACACCAAATATATATAAATATAAAAAATGCCAATAATTTTAGAGCTATAATCATCACAGCCATAATCAAGACATAATTTTTATTTTTTTTATAACTTACTGTGTGTGTGTGTGTGTGTGTGTGTGTGTGTGTGTGTGTGTGTAAAGCAGTTTTATTGAGTTAGGAGTGTAAATACAGCTCCTCTGTCTGCTGTATGCACACACACACACACACACACACACACACACACACGCACACACACACACACTGTTATCCAGTTACACTCATTATTTTAACAAGGACGGCCAAAATGAGCAAATCGATCCTGTATCACGTTACAGTAAAAATGGTTTAGTATCTGTTTCAAACGGGCTTAACTGCAAGAAACACACGCACACACACACACACACACAGTAAGTATAAATCGTGCTGTGTGGTGGTTTTGCGTATCTGTGCACTTGGGCTGGTTGTCAGTTTTTCAAAGAGCGCCATTGTGTTTGTTCTCGAGAGGAATGTTTTAAGTTATAAGTTATATCCCTTCACTCTAAAGTGTGTGTCTGTGTGTGTGTGTCTGTGTGTGTCTGTGTGTGTGCGCATGTATTAAACTCTGCTGTCTTCTCTCTCAGGAGTCTCACCTAAGGCCAGTGGTTAGAGGAAGCATTAGATGCTATAGATATTTCACAGACAGCATTAGAGTCTGTGTGTGTGTGTGTGTGTGTGTGTGTGTGTGTGTGTGTGCACTTGAGGGGCTCCTGGGTGCAGCAGCCAGATCAGGTTTCTATCCATTTAATAGTCAGTTTGAATCCAGACGATGCCCCAGACGGGGACACAGAGACGATGTAATAGTCCTGCTGTCTCTCTCTCTCTCTCTTTCTCTCTCTCTCTCTCTCTCTCTCTCTCTCTCTCAGTGGTCACATGACCGCCAGCCAATCAGTAGCATCTGTCAGCTTTTAAGTACACAAGACAACCAGAATCCAGATTCTCTAATTATTTCTTTCTTTCATTTGTTCACTTGATCCACTTACAGTACTCTTTATTCGATTCATATTTTATAGAGATCTACTGACGCATATCTATGTTTATTTATTATAGAGATCTATATGCTTAAATATATAGAGAGATTAACTTATCCTTCATTTGATTCACTTTTCCTTTAATTAATTGTATTAATTTATTATAGATTCTTCTTCATATGATTGACTTGTTTTTTTATATAATTTTGTATTTTACAATATATAATTAACTTTAATTTATTTTTATTTTGATTCACGTATTTCTTTAAAAATAAATCATAATTTTTTTTTTTATTATTATTATTATTTTTTTGATTCAGGTGCTTTGATTACCTTTTTACATTAATTTGTTTATTATTTTATTGATAAATCTTTCTTTCTTTATTTAATAGATTTATTTGTTTTTATTTTATTTTTTATTTGCTTCCTTTAGTCTCAATTGCATTCACTTTCTTTTTGAAGTACCAATTCTTTATTTAATTCATTTAGTTATTTGATTTACTTCTTCTTTATTGGATTCATTCTTTCTTTAAATGATTGACTCGTACCTTATTTATTCCCTTTTTTATTTCTTCCATTCATTTATCCACGACTTGAACACCAGAACTTTTGTCTCTTTTCTCTCTTTTCATTGTGAAAAGCTCACGTCCGGGCGTCATTATCTCCATCAGCACCAACATTAACGCCATAACAACTTCACCTCCATTCACCAGGCTTCATCTCTCTCTCTCTCTCCCTCTCTCTCTCTCTCTCTCTCTCTCTCCCTGTGTCACTTCACCCCCGGGGTGTGTATGAGAGAGTCTCTTCGTTAAGAAGCGCTGTAGGTGTGTGATTAAAGAACCTGCGATGTTTCTCAGTGACAGCGCGACTGACGCCGTGTTCCTGTGAAACCTTTCACCGTATTATTCCCGCGCTCACTTTTCCATCACGTTCACTTTCTGATTTCCGATATCGCTAATTATCAGCGCGCGGTGCCGAGAACAAAATGGTGGCACGAAGCAGAAATGTCTTGGAGGAGTTCAGAACTTCTCTCGTTTTGGGCGTGTGCAGTATACACACACACACACACACACACACACACACACACACACACACAAGGTTGTATCTCTCTCTCTCTGTCTGTTTGAGAAACTTCATATGTGGTCTTTATTTATTTCTCTTTCTTTTTTTCCTCCCAGGCTTCCATTCGAGCAGGACGTGGATCACGGAAACACCTCGCATCTGGGCGACTGTGACGGTAAGATAACAGATTTATGAGTTTTTTAACCGCAGGTACTCCCCTAACACACCGTAAAATAAACAGCTCGGGATCAACACCTGGTAAAATCAGATTGTGCTCAGACACAAGGAAGTAAAAAAAAAAAACAGGAAGCAGGAAGTAGAGAAACACTCACAAACACAACAGCTGACTGTTTTCCTTTAAGACAGAACAACACCAGCAGCCTGATGCTGAACAGCGCTGTTATAAACGTCTTATAAGCCTTGATAGCGCAGGTGTGAGCGCTGAGGGTCACCATGAGTCGGATCACTGGACTTTACCGCAGCTTTCATCCAGGCTGTGCGCTAGCTAGTTTGTGCAAACTAATCTAGCGTGCCAAAATTAACTTTCGCGTAAGCGACCGACAGCTAGAACAGTTTCCTTCAGGGATCTGTAATGAGAAAGGTAGTCTAGCAAGTGAAATCTAACATTTGAGTGAAAGCTAACCTAGTGGTTGAAGGCTAATCTTGAGAGTGAAAGCTAATCTATTGAATGAAATCTCGTCTAGCAAGTGAAAGCTAACCAGGTGAGCGAAGGCTAATTTAGCGGGTGACGGCTAACTTAGTGAGTAAATGCTAATCTACCGAGTGAATGCTAATCTGTGTGACAAATGAATGACGAAAAGAACAATAACACACTCCAACGTTGTTATGTACAGTAACAGACAGCATAACTGTGTGTGTGTGTGTGTGTGTGTGTGTGTGTCACAGGGGTGCAATGTGTTACCCCTCAGCCTTTTTATCTTCTCTCCCTCCGCTTTCACATCTCATCGACTGCTCTCCTGCTGTTCTTCACCTCTCTCACAATGTGTGTGTGTGTGTGTGTGTGTGTGTGTGATGGAGAGAGGTTTTTTTACTGCAGAAAACCGACCATTGTCGACTCGTGTTAGTGCTAATGTTGGTTTGTGTGTGTGTGTGTGTGTGTGTGTGTGTGTGTGTGTGTGTGTGTGTGTGTGTGAGAGCAGGGTAGTTTAACATCATCACACTGATAAATCGTTTAATGTTAATTTACTTGTACCTGAACTGCAGACTGTCACATGACACACAGCATCAAGTCCTCAGTATAAACATCCTGTCCAAATTTATAATAAACCACATATTTAGAAATGTTCGTAACAAATTTAACATTTTAATCTTGATCATTTAATCTTTAATTATCTGTAACTATGTAACTATTTAAAAAAAAGTTATATTTAATATAAACAAAAATAATATAAAAAACTAATATATTTATTAAAAATTTCAAATAAAAAGGCTTTTTATAACAATAATAATAAAAATGATTATAATAATTATTAATAAAATATACTTAATAAACGTGGTGTGTATAATAGAATTTTTCAGTGTGTGTGTGTGTGTGTGTGAAGGTTTCAGCCAACACCTTTATATCACTGTTTGTTGACTTTGACTGCTGAAGTTTATTAAAGCCATCGCTTTTATTATTACTTAAAAACCTTCAGTTTTTACGTTTTAACTTTAAAATTATGTTGAATTCACAGTTTGCTAGATCTCATGGTTTTGGTCAGGCTAGTACTAGTAGGTGCCGTTAGCTGCGAATGCTACACGATGCTGTGATGAATCTTTCTATCTCCTCGTTAATCTGCAGGAATCCAGTGATGTGAACACACACACGTTAGTGAGTTTTGTTATTGAAGTTTTAAAGTTTTAAAGTTTTGTAGATGAATAAACGAGTCGCTCGCTCTGCCCGGTGTGCTCGGATAAGCATACTGACGCCAGGAGACACGCGGTCACACACGCAAGCACAGTGTGTATCAGACACACTCTGTTTATTAACAGCGAAAGGCAGAGTTTTATATGTTTGTCCAAACTCCTGGTGCCTCGTTACTACAAAGGACATTTTAAACTTGGTGAGATCATCTGGAACAAAGAGTGGAAGTTGGTTCGATGTCTGTCCATAGATGAAGCAGGAAGTGTTAGCTCATGGAACGGAGAGAGAGAGCGTGGGAGAGTTAGCATGTTAATATCGGAGGAAGAGAGTAAACAATTTTTTTAGAAAAACTGTGTATGTGTGTAACAAATGGGAACTTTATTACTTTTTTGTTTGTTTCGAGACAGAGAGAGAGAGAGAGAGAGAGTTGCACAGGTCAGGTGAAAGAGCTTAAAGAGATTTAAGACATGATGTTATGACAAATTTATTCTAAAAATGAAAGGAAAGCAGATGTGCAGATATGATTTTATATAAATGCAGAACTTCTGGTTTGCTATAATAAAAATATATATATCATAAAACATATTCCTAAAAACATATTCCTAATATTTAGTCCAAAAAGATTTCAACTGAAGTTTAAAGAAAAGTGACGGAGCAGACGTTTTCACATTTTATTAACATCAACCAGGTATTTTTTTTAACGTGCACTCGGGTGAAAAATCCAGACATCTGACAACATGCTTAGATATTAACAAGACCTAATCTCTCTCCCTCTCACACATACACACACACACACACACACACGCGTGTATCGATTTAAATCTCGCCTGAGCCTCTCGTCTCGTCTGATCTGAACGAGGATCTTAATTAGATACGCCTCGGCTCTCCTGCTGCTTCACCGAGCGCGCGCGCTGATCTGCTCCAAAATGTCACACTCCTCTTTTTACTCCCTTCTTCCACAGCCTGGAGTAGATAAACGAGGAGTCAGACGTCAGCAGCTGAAAATAAGTCTGAGAGAAGGAAAGATAGAGCGTGCACAAGAGAGTGGAGTGAGTTTGTTAGTTGTGCGTTTAAAATATTCTTTTTTACTTCTGACTTCTTTTGGAACAAAAGTCTCAAGGAACTTTTAGCTCCGCCCACACTTAGATTTGGGGCTAATTTACATAATAGGCAAATAAAAGAAATTCTAGTTAAATATCAGCACCAGAATCTCGCAATGTGTGCGCTGCTCCGATGTGCATGCTAAGAAAAAGGGTTAGCGATAACCCGGCGTGATCGCTTGATGTGATCGGCTGAACAAAGGAGGTTCCTGCTCTTTCCTAGGTTTATCACATAGACATTGCAGAAACGTCATGAAATCAGAACGTGTCTCTGTTTCCCTATAGAGCCTATATTACGTTGCGGCTCCTTCTGTCACTTTATCTGTTTGACTTGACGCTTCTTCTAAAACAATGAAACGTGATCGTCATGTGATCGGCGCAATCCCAAGATGGCCGACCGTATCGCTTTCACAGATTTCTGTATAAGACGTTATAATTTCACGTCTGCTTGCTTTTGATGGCCGACATGTGACGTGACTTAGGTGGGAAAAATGTTTCATGTTGAAATGAAAAGGGTAGAATGACGTCATCTACAGTAGGTGAGTCAGGTATCCAGTGCCTCGGGCCCAGCGCCTCGCCTCTTATCATTTTATTGTAGACGGGAAACTTTAGCGAAAGAGGAAAATTGTGTATAAGATTACTCATGCTGGTATAGATTCTAACAAAGTCTTGTTTTTCTCCTGTCTTAGTCTCTTGCTTTCGTTGTCAGTCTTACTCGTTCTCTCTTTCCCTCCAGCATATAGTGCTGTTTTTGACAGATACAGTAGGTGTCTCTCATCTCTCTCTCTCTCTCTCTCTCTCTATACTCTAGGAGGATGGAGGAGGTTCGATGATTCTCTGCATCGAGTGCGCTATATCTCCCCCAGACTTTCAGTAAAGGTTTTCTATGAAATGCCTTTTAAACTCAAAACGTAATAGTCTAGGTGTCTTCGCATCATTATGCAGGAACAAAATAATTTTTTTTAAAGTTAATTAAAAAAAAAATGGAGGAAACAAACACCGTTGCATGTTCTCACTGACCAACGTTACAGTCGCATTCGATGTCAAGCAAATGATCATTGCTTTTAATACCTATGTGCTTACACTCCTACGCTTATGGACTTAAACCAAAACATACACTTAAACTAAAACATACACTATCAGTCAAAAGTTTGGACACACCTCCTAGTCTTATGGTCTTTCCTGATGTTTATTTCTTTCTACACTGTAAAACAATACTGAAGGCGTTTGTTTATTTTTTTTAAATGATCATTTTGTGGTTGCGCTCGCAAAAGTACTTTTGCCGCTTAGATTAAATATAAATGCGTAAAAGCCACGCCCTTAAAAGTCCTGTGCTGCTCATAAACCCTGCTGTCTGTTTCGTTATGTATAATTATTTTTAAAAAAGCTATCCAGCACAACACGTGAAGAAAGAAGTAAAAACATCCAGGTTGTGCTGCATGTGTCCAATAAAACTTCAACGTAAGCACTTGTTATTCATTTTTCTATTTTTAATTGGAACAAAAAAAAAAAAATCATGAAAATACTGAAAATGAGCCGGTCTCCGCTTTAACTTGTTTGATTAGTTGGTTTAGTTGGATGTTTTTTCATTTTGGTTTTGGAAGCAAAAAAAAAAACCTATAAAACTATAAAAATAGTTTTTTCATCTGTTGATTTCTTGGTTTTAAAAACGAGAGGACAAAGTATGCGCGGATCGATAACACGCGTCCCTTAGTTAGTGTTTAACCCCGTCACAATGCACCACTTTGTCCTTTAAAGATAACGGCTCAGTCCCTCTGAGCTCAGCACTGAAACAGTTCCATCACACAAGCCTTGAAGTCTTAAAGACCTTGCTGCACAGACGGTGTGTGTCCGTATCTTTTCTTAGCTGCATTTCATTGTGTTTACTGCAAAACTTGCAGACGACAGGCTCAACATTTCAACGCTGCTGTATAAATAAATGGCAGTAAACAGTTGTCTTGGCATATATAAAAGAATAGTTTTGCTATTAAACACTACAGTTTTATGATGTTTGAAATCATGGATGGGACCAAATGTAGAGTCATAGCTAACATTAGACAATCAACTTAACTCTCATTTAACTCCGTCACATTTCTTCATCGCAGCAGGGTTAATGCTTGTGACAGGGTTGAATGTTGGACACGTCTTGGTAGATGACCTAGAAGACACCCGTCTCAGAGAGTCACGCATATACGTTTAGTGTGTGTTCACGTTACACGTTGTTGAGCTCTTGAAACAATTTCACACTCGTTACTGTGATGGATGCAAGTTGTCCAAACACAGTGTAGGATTACATACAGTGTGTGAGCAGAATATGAAGAAATAATAACGTCATTTTCAGCTTGGGTCAGAGATTTGGATGATGATTTCCGCGTGTGTTTTGCTAAATGATGCTAAACAGATGAATTCACATGACACAAACGCTGACCTACGACTGGTTCCGCTCTTCTGTCTTTAATTTATAGCTGAACTGGTTAAAAAAAAACGGGTGTGTAACCCTACCTTAGGGAACAGGCAACTGCTTAGTTTTTACCTTCTATATTCTTTCTGGTTTAAAAAATGGAAGACATTATGTTAAGTCTATGAACTATAACCTTCTCATACAGTCACGTATGACCTTAAACGTCTACAGAGACATTACAGTAAGTAGTTCAGCTTGGAAGAAGTAAATATCATATACCTGCACCAGTGACATCAAAATGTTGAGTAGAAGTAAGAAGAGCAGTATTGTGCCTTACAGAATGGGATTTCTTTGTATTAATAAGTTAGACAGAGAGTTCTGCTGTACAGGGAGACACACAGACATGTACGTGGGCTTCAACCTCAAATAATAATAATAATAATAATAATAATAATAATATTACTGATTACATTGTTATATAATTTAAGTAAAATATAATTAAATAACTTATCTTATCCTTGGATTACCCTTTCAAAGCTGGCTTCTAAGCTATAGCTAACTAGAATTAGCCTAACCAGATATGAAAAGATATCTTTTCATATCTGATATTTCAGATATCAGTGAAGATTTAAATGTGTGTGTGTGTGTGTGTGTGTGTGTGTGTGTGTGGTGCAGCTCTAGACTTTCCACCAAACACATCCTTCCCACAGTCCCATATGCTAATCTCTTTAGTGCTTACTTGCTGCCATGCACACACACACACACACACACACTTGATTAACAGTCCCAGTAGTGCTGAAGGAATGTGTGTGAGGAGCTGTAGATCCGTTTTTATGGAAATTGTGTCAGAAGCATTAGCATTCATATACAGTATACACACACTGTGTATTTTTTTTTTTAACAGATTTGTTAGCCGCATGAGCTAACCCGAGAGCATTTATGCTAATGCTACCTTGCTAAGTACCATGACAAGATTGCTAAAAGCACTTATGACCAAAAAAAAAAAAAAATTAAAATCTTTTTGAACCTTTTTTGACTGAAATATGCTAACCTGACAGGATTTCTGAGAGGATAACAATCTTAACTGCTAATGCTACAGTACCTAGCCAGCAAACCTGAGCTAAAATTACAGGATTTATATAATACATTTTATATGTTTAATTTTGAATAGCTAGCATACCTGAAGTAAACATTCATCATAAATGCTAGCTGCTGTAGGTTAAATTAATAAAGTGGTATAATACTGTTAATATTAACTAGCTAGCTAACATAAGCTAATCTGAGAAGATTAAAAAGAAACTGTTTATGTTTAATTATTTTTGACTTCTTATTGTATCTAGTTAGCTGATGTGTACCAAAGATTCCTGACAGGAATGTAATGATATACAGTAGCTAAATGTTCTTGATAAAGTGGTGTAATTCTTTTTGTTAATATACGCTAGCTAGCTATCATAAGTTAATCTGAGAGAATTAAAAAGGAAATCGTTTACATATATATATATTTATAATCCTGACCACTGATTTTATCTAGTTAGTTACCTTGACTTCTTATTGTATCTTGTTAGCTGAAGTGTGCTAGCGATTCCTGACAGGAATGTAATTACATAGTTAAATGTTCCTAATCTTACTGATAAAGTGCTATAATTGGTACTATAATAATTGGTTAACCATTATTAGGATAAAAAAAAGTTAATATTTATGTTATAATCCTGACGTTAGCTAACACGTTAGCTAACACAGTTAATTTCTGACAGGAATATAATTGTATACCTAATTGCTCCCAATCTTTATGGTTAGCAATAGGCTTCTAGCACTTGCTAAGAAGGATTAGCTAACATTTTATATTCATCAACATTCATGCTAATTGTAGATAGCTAGCTAACATTTACAAAGCTGACGGAAATTCCAAAAAGGATTTTAAAGATTTTTTTTTTTTTATGAATGTTCATGTTTGTTGCTAAAGGTACCCAGTTAGCCAATTCATGCTAAATGTTTGAATTAAATTATTTAAAATGAAATTTTTGCTGTTTGCTAGCTTAAGGATTGAGCACAAGGCTACAACGAACTTAACACCCAAAAGAAATAGATGCAGAGTTCTAGCATTTTTTTCATTCAAAAACTGTCAAGCAGCTATTTTTATGATTAAGATTAAACTTTTAGACTTTTTACATTTGCGTTTCCAGCTGCAGTTAATATTTACTAGAGCAACACAGGGGCAGTGGCAGCTGTAATTTGTGTTGCCTGCATGGTAAAGTGATTAAATTGAAATAGCCGAGCGACGTGATTGTGCAGCATTGGGGGCCCCGCGTCGATCGTTATGCTAACAACACACACACACACACATACACACGTTGCTGCATTCTCAATTTACGTCCTGCAGCAGAAATCACGCCACTGAGGGAATTGAGTGCTCGGCTTACACACCTGGCAGGAAGGCAGTTCGGGCTGCAGTAGGAAGAAAACACCCGTTCTAAAAAAGCTGTTCATTCATATAATCACATTTACACGGAGTGTGTGGGTTTGATAGATTGGATGCAGGTGAAAAAATTTTACGTTTGTTTTCTTATTATTGGCGTTCCACACCATCTGCTCGTAATGAGAGAAGCTGGAAAAGGGGTCGGCTGGAGAGGTTGTTGGCCACAAAATGGGGAAAAGTTTGTAGAAAAGTAATCAGAAACTCCAGGCCGTATCCTAAAGTCTAATATTCTTATTAGAATTAGGTCGTATGTGAAGATAACCCAGCAGGAGCACTAACATTGTATGAACATTGTAATATAGTTGTAGGGACGCTGCTATGACGTCCACCATCCGGAAAACCTTGTTTTTGAAAGGTACAATGACTTTGTACTCTGAGATCAGTTTTAGAATCACATAACTGGATCACTCCAATAGGCTCTGATCTAACAACTGTTCTCAGAACTGTGTTCTTGTTTGCACATTTATCTTGAATTTGTCCAATTTATCAGATGCACCTGGTAACACTTGGTGGGTTTCCTCCGGGTACTCCGGTTTCCTCCCACAGTCCAAAGACATGTAGGTTGGGTTAATTGGTGATCTGGAATTTCCCAGACTCTGTGAATGAATGTGTATGTGCGTGTGCTCTGCGATGAAATGGCACCCTGTCCAGGGTGTAGCAGGGTGGTAAATCATTTTAGTTAACTTGTCAAAGCTGACAGCCCATGTCACAACCAATAAGCTTGCAGTGCATTGTAGGTATTATACACGGTCAGGTCTAGTCAATGGAGATTCTACCTGTTTTTATGTTTAAAAAGATTTCTTAAAAATGGCTGCTGTTTAAACGAAGAACACCAGCCAGGGCTGAGTATAAACATACCATTACTGTTACTATCATCATCATCATCTTCATAATCATCATGTGGTAGCTCATAAAGCTGTACACTTAAGTAGAAAAACTTCAACTTAAATTACTAATAAAATGAAACTATAAATACTTAAACAAGAAAAGTTCACCGCGGCACTGTGTGCATGTGTGTGTGTATGGGTCTAAAAATAAACCACATGTTTCTGTTCATTTTCTGAATCTCCAAACACTTTAACTCAACACTTACCATCATTATATAAACCCAGGCTGCTTCCCACATCACGCTAACCCCAGGCCGGGTATGTAGATGAACCAGTATGTAATTACGCTGGAAATGGTTGTGGTTTGGAACACAGCCGGTGGGGGCATGATCGAATCCACGTGTGTTAGTTTAAAGCGTTTGTGTTTATTGAGAATGGTAAGTGTGGACTAATTTAACGCTGGTGCTTGTAAACCTGCGGCTCGAATTGTCGCGTAAATGTTTTCAATCGACGTGTGTGTGCGTGCGTGTCTGTGTCTGCGCGTACCGGTAAAATTTGTCTCACCTTTTAATATTTAGGTTTTCTTGACCTCCTAAGGATGTCAGAAAAAGTTAGAGCTTCCCCTCTGACTATTAAAAGCCCTGACACTGGAGACTCCTTCCCCACACGTTACACAAATCGACACATCGGTCCGTACAGTATGACACGTGTGACACGTGCTACATGTGACAGAGCTGTTGCTATGGAAACCATCATTAATTCAAACGAGTCCGTTCGTGTACGCAGAATAGCTGGTAATTGTGACATGTTTTATGTGCTTGTGTGTGTGTGTGTGTGTGGATAAAGTCTACTTTTAACACGATCTGTGTGTGGAAAAGGGTGATAAAGGGAAGTGATAAAGAGGGAGACTGAGTGAGCGAGAAAAGGGACAGGGACAGCATAATGAACACACTCACTGATTCATGAACTCAGACCCTGCTGACACACACACACACACACACACACACAAAATGACTCACTCACACGTACAAACACGTGTCACACACACATGTGTGCGTCTGTGGTGCAGAAGTTACCTAGAGAGTATCTGGGGTGGCGTTATATAAGCCTGAGTACCGCATGTTTTTAGTCACCACACACACACACACACACACACACTCTTTATCTTTCTCTCTCTCTCACGCTGCAGATCAATGAGCCCGCACTCAAAGAGTTGCCAATTTGTCAGCTAATCCATACAGCAGCTGGGCTTTTAATGCCACAAATCTGAAGCGGGGGGCTGCAGTAAAGCGAGCAGCCTTCATTAAGGCTACACACACGCTACACACACACACACACACACACACACACACACACAGTCCCACAGCAGGAGTGTGGTTTCAGAGTCCCAGTCCACTACTAAAGTGCTTTTGTTTCTCTGTTACGGATTAAAAACAAACACATTTCCTTTTGATCCCCGTTATTAATAATCTCCGGCATCGATTACCTGATGTACATCCTGTCCTGATTCATGACATCTGATAATAATCCAGTTACTACAACCAGTGACCGGAGTGTAAGCCTTTCTCAGACCTACAAATGAAGTCCTAATTCAACTGAGCTTCTTATTTACTCGTTGTTTTTTATGTAAATCAAAACCTTTTTTGTTTCTTGTTTTTCATTATTCATGTTTTTGCCCCTCGGGAGAACTAACGTACAGCTGACGTCAGCAAGCAGGGCTTAGAGGCTGAGATTTGGAGGGAATTTTCACGTGGGAGGAGCCAGAGGCACGCACTAATGACATCACAAATCAGGCATTTGTTTAAAAACAGCGTTTCAGGAATACAGTATGTCGTGCTAGCTGGGTTTATTAGCACTGCTGCGCACACACACACACACAAGCACAGAATATAAAGAGAGCACAAAGAGACAGATGAAAAGAAAAGAGGAGAGTGACGGAGCGATGGCGAGACGGAGTGAGTAAAGAACGCAGGAGTGTGTCTCGAGAGAGAGAGAGAGAGAGAGAGAGCTCACTAAAGATGAAAGGATGTCAGAGAAAGGAGACGAGGAGCCAGGGACCATGGACAAGAAGGGGACACACACACACACACACAGACACACACTCACTGTATGCTCGGAGAAATAGATCCAAGATTAGTGACCAACAGTCAGACAGAGAATACAAAAGAAAAAGCCAGACGTCTGGAAGATTTTTGCCTCTTTTGTCGTTAGCAACACGATTAATTAGCATCTGAATCTTAACAGAGGACACAGTGCGTCTGAATTCATAAATAAACCAAGTTAAAGCTACAGATAGTCACTGCATTATGGAATAAACATGGTGGTGTTTGAGATGCAAAAAGAGGTCTGGACTAAACCCCTTAAAAAGGCTGCTGTTCTAATAAAGACACTCGGCTAGTCGTGATGTCCAGGCCCTGGGACAGAGCCAGAACCAACTTTCTTTTAATAACTCTAAGCAAATGTAACATCTGCAGTTTGGGACGGAGCCTTAAAATGACCAACATACAGTAAGAACACTAACTAAACATGACGTCTTCTGTTCTGGGTTGGAACCTTAAAATGGCGAGATAACTTAAGAACACTAATTAAAGGCAACATCTGGCGTTTGGGACGGAGCCCTAAAATGGCCGACAGGCAGGAACGCAGGTCTGGTGTTTAGACAGAGCCATAAAACGTCCATCAAGGAAACACTAATTAGATTAATTAGCTAATGAGTATTTGTTTTAAGATGTTCATCAAAGCCGCTAATCAGCTAAATGAGAAGTCCCTCCTCAGGGACAGACACTTAAGATGGCGGCCGTGTAAATAAGTCAGCTCAGGGTGCATTATGAACACTAAGTAGTGACAGTTTTTAATATTTGGGACAGAGCCCTAAGATGGCCGACGTCTCACTGCGTAGGATTAGGGATGTCAGTTAACCTGAACGACTTTCTAGAAAGGACGCAACGTAGATCTGAAACCCAGCGTTTGGGACGGAACCTGACGTTCTATTAAGAACACTCACCATTCTTTAAATGGCTTGCATGCAGATGCAACGTTTTGTGTCCTTAATATGGCAGACATTTACATGACAGTCGTGAGTGTTGCATTTGAGACAGAACTTGAAGGTGGCTGATGTTTTTGGGACAGAGCCGGAGATCTCATGTTGGAGAAATTATTTTTTACAGCTCGGAGATTTGAGCGCAGCCTTCAGGGCACTCGGTGTGATTGCGATTACAGGAAGGTGAATCATCTCGTTCAGGTGGTCTGTGCAATTATAATAGTGGCCATAGGGCATGTGTGCTCATTACACTTACACACTTACACACACACAACACACACGCACGCGGTGGTGTTTCACAGGCCTCTCTAACGAGTGCACTCCTGTGGGATTGTGTGCCTGTAATTGGAGCTCCAGCCCCGCTTACCGTTCAACCGTGCGGCTCTGCCTCCATCACGCTTTAATGTCCTCGCCACCCGGGGGAACGCACAGGGAACGAGCAGATCCACACCCATACACCTCCTCTCTCCCTCTCCGCCCCTCCTCCACTCCACCGCTCGTTTTGTCTTCTGTACGGATAAAGTCGGGTGGTTACAAAGGCAACACTCTCTAATGGCCTGGCTTTATTCATGACCTGCCGCGGCGAGACGAGGAGAATATTACAGCCCTCCAGACACGAGGACGTTTTAAAGCCTCTTTCTCATTTAGAGGTAAAGACCAGTGCAGGCTGGGTAATTTCCATCAGAGGACCCGACAGCAATAAAGTGCAAAAATCCCCCCTCCCACACACACACACACACACACACACACTTTCTCTCCCACTTTTTGAGGTCACCCAGTGATGCAGGATAAAAAGTTTTTTTTTACGATCTAAAGTTATTGACATTTGGATCTTCACGTCTCCTCATGGCCTGGATTTGCATATTGGAACCTGATTGGCTGTTTCATATTATGATGCAATAACGATGTGATTTTCCGGCCTTTTCAGCCAGAACTGATGCAATTTTACGCACTGAGCACTCAATTTCACACTGTTCACACAAAGACAAGCCGTATACGGTTTACAGAGACTTTTTCAGGAAATAATTGAGGATCAGAGTATCGTTGCTGCCCTGCGATGGATTGGCACCAGGTCCAGGATTTACCCTGCCTCGTCTTTCCGAGTCCCCTGGGAAAGACTCCAGGCTTCCCGCGAACCTGCACTGAATAAGCGCTGTAGAGAATGAGTGAGATGAAGTGAGAGTGTGTCGTTGCTTTTTTTTTTTTTTGTGACTGTAGAAGTCTACTTATAGCTATTAGCCTGTTTACTCGGTTACTTCTATGAAATGAGTTTAATCCGAACCTCAATAACTTAAAAACTAGTCAGACCATAAATAATGCCACCTTAGACAGTAATGTGTTCCAAAGAAAAGTTTCAGCATAAAGAAAAAAAACTTTAATAAATAATTTAAAAAAATAATATTGCACACATTTAAATGAGTCTAATATTTAAAAATGAGTCTAATATTTCTTTGCCTGTATGACCCATTTTTTTTTTTTATTCCTTGTTTAGTCAGGTTTGTATAGCTGGATAAAAAGAAATAAAATTAAATTTATTTTATTGCCTAGGTTGTGCTAAAAAAAAAAGGATATTTTACTTTATCCTGAGACTTATATTGTATTTATATTATGTTCGTAATCCTGAGACTTATATACTGCACATAGCATTTTAGCCATTTTATTTATACGTAGTGATTGAAACAAATTGCTAAAATGCTTTGAGCTATAAACATCAGGCTTACAGAAGGTCACAAATACCATATTTAAAGTCAAACGTTAGACTTTAAATATTAAATATCTACCTACACATAAATTTGGCATAAGACTAGACCTTCTGTAACGTAAGAGTGCAACAGTTCAGGGCCCGAATCAGCAGCATACCTTCACCTGAAGGACAAAGGGTACACTGTTGAGGACGAGGATGTACAGATTTTGGACGGAGAGGATAGATGGTTCGAGAGCGGGCTAAAAGAAGCCATCTGTGAACGAGTGGAAAATCCTTCTCTCAACAGCGGCGGAGGTCGTAGACACAACCTGTCTCCTATTTTTCACGCTGTTCTTTCATCCGTGTCCAGGAAGATCAAGACCTCTTCACAGGTCCAGCAAGAAAATCACACTTAAGAACTCCCACTACTGTCCAACAACTCTCCCTCCTACTCTTACCTTCTCCATGGTTCATGTAACGAGCCTTCCAGACAGGGGAGGGTCCTTCGTCCTCAGAGGATTCGAATATGAGGAACAAACCAACTGACCTTAGACCGAAGAAGCTCTGTGGATCAGGAGTGAAACGTATCAACCTAACAAGAAAGAAGGCCAGTAGACATGAGTCAACTTTTAGATAACCTCACACCTGGATGACTGAGAATCCTCACAGACGCAACGCTTCAGAATGTTTGGGAAGATTCTCCGACATCATCTGTTCAGGGTCAAGGCTTGAGTCAGAATTAAGTGCTGTTACGAAATATTTTTCATAACCATAAACGGCTAACCCTTAAGCGCTAACCGTCGATACCATTAAGGCACTTTTTTTGATTATAAATGTTATGGAACTGAACATTCCTAAATTTAAGTTTGTGTCTTTTAGATCTAAAATGATACAAGACTGTGGAGAATCAAACATGGCCGCTCCCGATGCTACATTTAAACACACACACACACACACACACACCTGATGAGTCCCTGCAGCTGGATGCATCACTTGATGATGCACAGATGTGCCTCAGGCAGTGACTTGGCTTGAAGACGATGAAGCGCAGGCGGAGAGCGAACTCACGGCCTCGCCAAGGAAACGCGATGAGAAAGAGCGACGAGCCAAGACGGGTCTTTTTTTAATTTTATTTTGTCTGTCTGACTGGCCGTCTGCCATGGAGGAAAAACAGAAAGAGTGAAAGATCATTAACACACTACACAAATCCCTGAGAGAGAGAGATTGATTTTGACTTCTAAATGCCCTCGAATAATGAACTTTTGTCTGAAAAGAAGTGCTTAAACACTGCCACATTCACTGCATCAGGGAACCACGAGCGACCGAAAGCACACTGTCACATCAACATGCAAAATTTAGAGCTTATGTCCATTGAGAGAGAGAAACAAAGAGAGAGAGAGCGAGAGAGACAGTATTAAATAAATTATTAATATAAAGCTCAGAACTGCAGTTACGGGAAAATCAATCAACGTCTTCTGAACTGAACACAGACATTAAACAGGGCAGAGAGCAGAAAGTTCTGGAACAACATCTGGGTCAATGTTCATCTGGGGTAAAGCTTAAATACCTGTCTGTCTCTATCTGTCTGTCTGTCTACCTCACTGTGTGTCTGGGTATCAGAGTCAGTCTGCTTGTTTATCTGGGTATCACTGTCTGTCTGTCTATCTGTCTGGGTATCAGTCTGTCTGTCTATCTGTCTGGGTATCAGTCTGTCTGTCTATCTGGGTATCAGTCTGTCTGTCTGGGTATCGCTCTGTCTGTCTATCTGTCTGGGTGTCAGTCTGTCTGTCTGTCTGGGTATCAGTATGTCTGTTTGTCTGGGTATCTGTCTGTCTGAGTATCTGTCTGTCTGTCTGTCTGGGTATGAGTCTGTCTGTCTGGGTATCACTCTGTCTGTCTGTCTGTCTGGGTGTCAGTCTGTCTGTTTGTCTGGGTATCTGTCTGTCTGGGTATCAGTCTGTCTGTCTGTCTGGGTATCAGTCTGTCTGTCTGTCTGTGTATCAGTCTGTCTGACTAATTGCATATCAGTCTGTCTGGCTGGGTGTCTGCATTTCAGTTAATTTTCTTGATTGTCTGTCTTTTTCGATTTGCCCATCGATCTGTGGAGCTTTTTACCTGCCCATCCATCCACCTATCAATTCTCCTGTCTGTCTGTCTGGCTCACCTTCTTTTTCCATTTCTCTTCTTTACTCTCTTATTTTCAGTCACTTTGCCTTTTTCTTTTTTTTCTTTCTTTCGTTCTTTATCTATCTCTCTCTCTCTCATATATATATAGATGTATATGTAATCTGTTCTATCTCTTTCACTTTTTTCTCTTGCTATCTCACTCATCTTTTCTTTCTCTCATTTCTTCTTTATCTTAGGATTGTATATGTTGCTCCCTCCCTCTCTCTCTCTCTCTATTTTTCTTTTTCTCTCTTAATCTGTTTTTCTCTTATTTGCTCTTCCTGACTTTCTCACCCACACATCTTTTCTGTCTCTCCCTTTTTTTAGCACTCTTCCTTTTTTTTCATTCCCATCTTTATTTTGGTCCGTCTCTCTTCGCTCGTGGCTCTCCCCCGCTCTTGCCATAGTTCTTTTTTTTCAGTCGACTCCGCATGAACTTTGCTCGACATGTAAGTAGAGTTAGGTAAAGTTTGTCGAGCGTGTATCCCACGGCGACCATTTCTCACAACACATGGGTAATGTTGTAAGAAGAGCAGAGGTATAAAGAGATACTTTTAATCAGGAAGACGGTTATTATAGCTATTAACGTTACCATCCACTTTAGCTAATGAGCATAATTATCCACTAGACCAATGGCAGTGCTCCACATTTCCCTCGTCCCACTGAGGAATTAATGACTCAGCCTTTTGAGGCTGATAAAAAGAAGGTCAACTCATTCTTAGTGCTTCCACTTAGTGATGATGTGAGATAATTATGTAAGATTGTGTTTTTTTTTTGTTTTTTTATGGGTTCGTCTATGTGTTTTTTTTCCATAGGCTTGCTCCAGGAGATTTACGTGGAGGAACCGGATGGCCTGGTGTCTGTCAACCTTCTGATCATGTGTGCCGTTTCCGCGTTCACCACCGGGGCGGCGCTCTCCGCCCTGATGATCTGCTGGCTCATGACATTCAAGCATCGGCGCCGTTCCAGGAGCGGGGCTCCGAGCCAGCCTGGTCGTCACCATGGTGACAGGGAGCAGTGCGTGCTAGGACATGGACGTAGCACCTCAGCGATTAGTGTGACGAGGATCAGCGGCGTCGATGCTCAGGTAGAGGACCTGTTCACTAACGGCTGGCCTAAATCTGTAGAGATCCAGGATCCGGGATTGCCGACTCCAGAGCAAACACCGCTGCAGCAGAAACGACCCACTCCTGATATCCACGACCACACCCATCTCCACCTCCCGGACTCGGATTGGGAGCAAAGCCAAACGTTTATCACCCAAACCGGTCCAAATGCCTCCATCATGTACCTGAGCTCCGATTACTTACACGGCGGTGACGGAGGCCAGCAGGATGACCCGGGTATCCCGAACATCGAAAGGCAGCGCTATCTCATCCTTCCTCATCCTGTGGTACATAAAGAGCAAAGCAGGCATCATCCCACGCGCAATTCCGCCGGCGACTACCGACCGGGGACCCCTCAAGGCTCGCCCGAGCGCAGGAAGGTGGTGTCCGCTCCAAATCCGCACTTGGATTACGGCAATCCGCCACACTGGAGCCAAAATGGCGTCAGCAACAACGGCAAACCCAACAGACACCACCATAACTATCCGATACAGCCACGTACGAATGCGGCGATGGTACGACCCAGCGTTCTCCACTCCACCAGGGGGCTCGGCGAGCCGCAGGACTACAGCCACGTTCTCGGAAGGAGGATGGGCAGCGAGAGGGATTTGAGGAGAGAGAGAGACAGGGAGTATATGTCCAATGGACAGTAAAGAGACAGGGACTGTCTTTTCCAGAGAGCCATGACTCCCAACACCTGCCCGTAAAAACCGTCTCACTGCCGTCTATCCAGTCCTACAGTGTTGCTTGAAAGACAGTTGACCGAGTGAGACAGAATCCGAGCTGAGCACTTGCCTGTTAGCCTCACCCTGCCCCTCCACCCGCAAACCTTTAGCACTTAGCATGTTAGCAAGGTTTTTTGAAGCCGCAAAGCCGGAAACACTGAGCCACTTTTCAGGAAACCGGATATCAGTATACTGTGAAGTGTTCGCTCGAATCTGCAGCCAACAGTAGCAAGTCTCTGTTAGAGGACATTTTTAGTGGACATTTTTTTCTGCGCTTTTGTTGTTTTTTTGTTTGTTTGTTTTAATTTTTCGGTATGGGCAAACGTACATGTGTGTGATATACACAGTGTCCTGATTCCAGAGGCAAGTCTAAATCTCAGCTCAAGGACTTTACTTAAAGACGATCGAGCCGAGGACGGCTAGCGTCCGAGCAGCGCCGGAGCTTCTTGGCAAACACAAAAGCCGATATCACGCAGACTCTTTTGCATTTGTGTTAAAAGCAATCAAAGGACAAAAAATGACTTAAATGTGACTTGTGATTGCGATTGTTTTTTAAATCAAGAGTGTGTGTGTGTGTGTGTGTGTGTGAATGTGTGAAAGATGAACGTCCTGATTTTGACGACTGACAGCACCGACAAGACAGTATCTCATAGACCACTTGAAATGAAAAATGATTTAAAAAAACAACATTGTTAGTTCATGTGTCTGCACGATTCATCAGTATCAATCGAAATAAACAAAATGCTTGGGGTTTTTTATAACAAACAAAAAAGTTTTCTGATGTCATCACACACAGGTTGGTGGGCGGAAAAAAACGCCCGAAAGAAAATCGCACGAAATCAGTTACAAATAAAATCAAGTATTGAAATTTGCTGTAGCGCTGATAGATCAGAAATTGTCATGATTAAAAAAAAAAAAAACATTAACATGTTGAATTATTTCACACCAGATAACAGTAATGACGCTGGCTTCCTAGCCATAGCTAGCGTATCGTAGGGAAAGTAGTGTTTTGGCTAATTGAAACTGAACACCTTGTTTGCTTCTATGCTAGCTAGCGTTAGTGTAGTGAAACAAAGAGCCGTGTCAGGTTTAAGAGACAAAGAAAACCGTCACTCGACAAAATCAGGACGTTGGGGAGCGAGAACGTTCTCCAGCAATCGTGGAACAGATCACGATCAGATAAGGCGCGACGAGATACCAGCTCCGACCTCTGGGATGGTTTAGAAGTAATAACAATGACAACAATAATAACTGTGGGTGGAGTTTGAGTGTGTGTGTGTGTATATGTGTGTGTGTGTAAATCTTTCTGAGGTGTGTTTGCTGCTGGATACGAACACTGACGGCTTTTGTAAGTGTCTGTCTTTCCGCCTCACTGACCTGGCCTCTCTCTCTTCCTATCTTTCTCTCTTTCTCTCTAAATCTGCCTCTTTCTGTCTTTCTGTAAAGTGAAATGTGATCTCTCTCTCCTCCTCTCTCTCTTTCTCTCCCGTTCCATCTTGTCTCTGGGGTGCTACTTCGGGAAGCGTCGCAGAGACACTGAGGCTCTTTGTTGCGGGCCGGACAGACGAGGAGTCGGGCGGTGAGGGAATAGCAATGAGCGGCAGAACGAGTCCGTCCCTCAAGGGCTCCGTCCTGGATCGAGCGAATTTTTAGCGGGCCATCAAAGGGAACGGTTGGGGGGGGGTGGGGGACATGGGGGGCAAAGATAGGAACGTTAAACTCTGATCTTTCTTCTTCCTTCCTGAGCTTCTGTTTCCAAACCAATTCCAGGAGCAAATTATAATAATAATCATCGAATTACCCACTAAAGGGGAGCGATACGATGACATCATCAAGAGCCCTGATTTTTTCATGTACAAAGAACGAATTTTTTATCACAAGCGTTTATCAGCTACTGTTATTGCAGCACATGTTTGCGTTTCATTTTTTATAGATACGTTTATTAATGTTCAAGAACACTCGCTCGCTTTTAAAACATCGCGCTCCTTTTTTGAGTGTGAGTCTCAGAAATGCTACTTTACAGACAGTCCAAAAGGCGTGAAAGGAAAAAGTAGGGCGGTTTGAGTCAAAGCGGGACTTTCAGTTACTCGGGATGACAGAACACAGTTCTAAGAGTAAAAACTCTCTTTATTTCTCTATATAATCCTCTGATACACTAATGCACTTATCCCAGTGTTTCACGAGTGCTTGGACACCATCAAGGTAGAAAGTTTTCTCAGTACCTCAGAGGCATGATCAGACTGCCAAGCTTCACATCTGACACGCTGGCCTCCCAGGAACTTTTTTAATGTTCTGTCTTTGCAGGACAGTGAACAACCTTATATTCCCACATACCCGTACAAGCCTGCCTTCACTCCAAGCCGTTTCAACATGTTTGGGACAATGGCGGAGTTCCTGGGGGGCCAGCGTTTCATACATTTCATTATTTCTCTACTCATGTTTATATTTTTGTCTAAACTGGTCCATAAACTGGTAAATCTAAAAAATGGCTGTGAGTAAACTCGAAAAAAAAAAAAAAACATCATGTAACAGGTAACGGGGACATTTTTCGTAACATGTATGGAAGGAGTCTCCAGTGTCAGCACTTTGTAACAGTCAGAGTTAAAGCTGTAACTTAAACATTCTGAACAAATTCACTGGTTTCTTTCTGGTTTCACGGTAACACGAGAAGAAAACAGTACCCCTGCTCCCTCCAACCTGTCACTGATTATTTTCCTAAAATAAGAAGACACAAGCTGTTTTTCACTCCTTAACAATTCCTGCAATGTACGGGTTTATAAAAATGAGGGGAATTCGGAAAAAAAAAATTCAGGTCCTCGTCTTTGCCAAATCCAAAACGCACGGAAAGAAAACCCCCCTCGTGTTTCTCAGAACTTCCCTTTGTCCCTCTCATCTAGGTTGTTTTTTTCTAAGTAACGACCCGAATGCACAAAAGCACTCTGCGAAGCATTTGCGGTTATGTTTATTTAGCTGTTTGTGACCTCCTGAGAGTGCTGAGTTCAGGAGTACTTGGAGAGACATAGCGAGAGACAGAGAGAGAGAGATGGACACTGTTTGCAGAACGTCAGATCTGATTGAATCATCCGTCCTAATGGATAGACGGATGGTGTATTAGCGTCAAAGGCTATATTCATCACAAACATCAGTGTGTATTAAGGCATCAGGACTGACAGAGAGAGAGAGAGACAAAACACACAGGAGCGAGAGAGAGAAAAAGTTTTAAGCGCATGACCTATAGAATACCCTATAGAGCTCATTACCATGTCTTAGGGTGTGTGTGTGTGTGTGTGTGTGAGAGAGAGAGAGAGAGATTTCAAAATGAATTCCTCTCTGTACAGTCAGTTGTTTTTGTTCCAGGGTTTTCCTCCTCCGTGCATTTTTAAGTGTCAGGTCTTAAAAAGTCAGCGTGCGCCTTTAGCTCCCCCTTGAGGCCTAAAAGTCATCTTTCGTCTCTTCGTTCTTTACCGTACATGTAGTTGAATCCGCCGTGGCATGTCCTCTGTGTGTGTGAAGTTTACTTCTAATGACAAACCTGACTGAGGAAAAGAACATTCGACTCTTTTAAAATGATGTCCTTATAAAACCTCAGCAACATTTCCAGCTCTACTTCTGTCTGAGAAAAGCAGACGCAAGACTTAAGTCTAGCACAAATGGTATAAGAGAAGAGGCGTCTTTACTTTTGGGTCCAAGGTCCAAACGCAAGCATTTCTGATCCTCCGTATCCTCTAGAGTTTGGAATCACCGGGGGTCACCCGATACAATGTTACCGTGATTATCAGAGCCGATTCAATCTGTATTGCGATTCTGTAAGTATCATGATTTTATAAATATGAATTTATTTTATAGTTTTTGTTGCAATTCTAAACAAACTTAGCAAACAAACAAAAATAATTAGCTCCTACCACACAGGACGATGTGCTGCCTGTTAATGCGGGAATTTTTTAGGATTATAGTGGACCTGCGACATATTACCATGTCAAATTCAAGCAGTAAAATATTTATAGAAAAAATTCAATCCATTCCGGAGGCGCATTTTTAATGCGAAATTTCGTATTGTGAAACGCATTTTCCCATTGGAAATAATGTAAATGCAGATCATTTGTTCCACCTACCAAGAAATATTACCAATATTACCAATTTCCAACACTATAATCATATTGTTGCATAGAAAAGACATGTATAGTATGTAAAATATTAAATAAATAGACATTAAACCTCACTTAACCTTAATTTATGATTTCTCTCGGCGCGACTGCTTTAAAAACCGAACTGAAAGCGTCTCCTTTTTCTTCTTGCTACCGTCCTTGATAACATTCTTGGGACCCGCGGTGCGAAGTCTTCACTAAATCTTGCACAAAATGCAAAAAAAAAAACTCACTTCCTTGACTTTCCACTGACGCAAACAAGTTTTGATCTGCTCCTGGACGTACGCGCGTCTTAGCCGCCGTTCTGTTCAGCTCGGTCCGGTCACTCGCAAAAAAAAAAAACTTTGTTCATATGCCGATAATTTCTTGCTAAATTTCAGTTCTTACGCCTAAAATTCATGAGGCGGGCCGGTCGTATGCGGAGGTATCACTGTATCAGTTACTTCAGGCTAGTTAAGTCACACAGCTCGCAAACGTTCGCTAACATGGGAGATTCTTTTCATTTTTTATAACCAAATCTTCGGCTATTTATTAAGTCAGATTTTCATAACATTGCCGTGTTCAGTTACACTGCGTACTTTTTATATATTTACCATGACAGGAAGTCCCACTGTGCCCTGATGCGATTTCAAATGAGTCTGCGTTTTTTTTTCTGTTACTTGTTAGCTTGGCTAATTATCTATTAGCTATTAACTATTTTAGGTGTATAGGGAAAGTTGTCTATGGAAAATTATTTCCTAAACTTTTTCTCCAACATAGCCTGAGCTCTGTGTTTGCCTCTCAAGCCATGATATATTCTCTCTCGCGCTCTCTTTAGCTCTCGCTCGCTCTCTTGAACTAGCGCTAAGCACCACATGCCTGATTAGCCTGAGTGCATCTCAGCTCTTAATGTGATGACAAGAGAAGAGAGGAGATCCTCGGAGGGGTACATCAGGGACGAGACAGCCGTATCTCTCTCTCTCTCTCTCTCTCTGCACTCGTTGCCCTGTTTAATGTGATTGCCTTAAAGCCTGCCAGCAATTCCTCAGGCAGAAGTTAGCAAAGCGCTCAGCCAAGCTAGACACTGACTCGACTCGTCCTTCTCGCTAAAGCCGAACTGCACGTGATTAACGTTATTAACACGATTAACAACCGCCACTTCAAGGACACGTGAGTCACTGTGCGGGAAGCAAACCTTCCAGCAAGTCGGCTAATACGCCGCGTAAATGTGAAACCTCATAGCCCTACTTTTTGCATCCCAGCATCCCATCTTTGCATCATCCAGAGACACGTCATACGTTACTTTGCATTATATGAACAGTTAGCTAGCTAATCCGCTAATTAGTTTTTCTCATTGTATTCGTTCAGTGGGTTACTTGATGAAGATCCTCCAGTGATGGACCTATTATTAAAGACAATGGATCAGCAGGATGGGGAGATCAGCAGGCAACAAAGTTGTAGTCATTATGCAAGATGGGAATCTTCCTGAGACGTCCTGCTGTTAAAGGGGTTTAGATCGTAGCAGAGCGAACGGTTTGCAGTTGTACTTATACAACAATTAATTCCGACCAAACAATCTGATTGGATGAGATTAGACGTTCTCCGTCATTAGAATCCTTGTTCAAATCCGAAACAGTGAATACTGGCTAATAATACAGCTGAAAATTTGCAAGGTGTCAGGACACTAAAAATAAAACCCAGCACAGTGCACGAGGATGGCAAACAAATATGATAATGTGGATATGTCACGGTTGTATTGCTCACTTTATTTTATTATACCATCACAGTGTATTAGATGGTGCTGTCTTGCCATGCATTATGGGTAATATGCGTCCACAAACATGGAAAATGTATCGTCATAAGCCGTGAAATGTCAGTCATGTCTTTGTTGCGGCGTTCTTTGAGTGTGTCTTGCTTTTAAACCCCCACTCAGACGAAAGCCACCCTGTCCGGACGGCACACTTCACAAGGGTCCTTATTCTTCCAGCCCTAATTAAAAGCTCGCTTTGTGAACACGGTGTCCCGAGAGCTCGGGGCGACGCCCGCCGAGCACGACTCTTTTATTTTCTCCTTTCCTTTTTTTAATAGGTGTATAACCGCTACCACCGCCGCCGCCACCTCCTCCGCCTCCATCATCAGCGTCCCTGTTCCTTTCCCCTCGAGCGTAACCAGGGAGAATTAATGGGGCACTAATGGAGAGAGAGGGTGTAGCTACCAGGAGTCACGACACACTTTTATATTTCACAGTAAGCAGCGACTCGAAGGGGATTCGGCGCGGGCAGTTTCATGATCCGTATTTATAGCTGGGGTCAAAATACAGGGCTGGGTCTGAAAACTAGACGTCTAGGAATTTATCAGTATGAAAGAAATAATAATTCCGACTCGTAGTTCTTTAGCGCTTCATGATTCGATCTTCTTGATGAAAGACAAATCAGACTGTAAATTATTTAGAATAAAAAGGAAGCATCAGCAGTGGCCCGGTTCTCATGCAGCAAACACACACACACACACACACACACACACACACACACACGTGTGAGGTGAAGCACAAGCAGCGCTGAGTGATTGACATGCTGTAAAGCTGTAGAGAAACCAGCAACGGTCTCATTTATATCCTGTTTGTTAGTTTGTTTGTTTTTAGTGAGCTTTCGCTCGATTTTCAGTGATTCGTGTGTGTGTGCGTGTGTGTGTGTGTGTGTGTGTGTGTGTTAAAATATTTTTATTTTTTATTATTGTTTTTTTTTTGTATAATCATAATGATGATGATGCCATGAACTCAATCCCAGTATTTGCAGTGATTTGTTTAATTTTTTGGTTCATCTCTAAAGATGAAAGGACTTCTGTTTTTCTTTCTTTTTCTTTCTTTCTTTCTTTCTTTTTTAAAGCAAAGAACAAAGAGCCATGTTTCTATCAGACGTACGTGTCCATGACATCGATGTAACTCACGTGCATGAACTCCGAGTGTTCTTCACACAATGCGCACTATCGAGTGCTCTTACACTCCATCAGTCACGTGCATGCTCCCTGATCCAACTATACACACACTCACACACACTCACACACACGCTCACACACTTGTATAACAGTGAAAAAGACACAAATTGGAAACTAATAGGGGAAGCCGAGGTCACACATCGATAATACATCTGTTGCTGTTGAACTATCACAAAGCATGAAGTGTGTGTGTGTGTGTGTGTGTGTGTGCTTTTCTTACTCCAATAAACCACCTCAATACACCTCAATTCTCTCCTGTTTTTTGTATTTTTACTCTCTCAGTTTTTTACCTTATGTACAGTATATACAGTAGCCACTTATCCACTGGCTGCCTCCTGCTTTATTAGATTTTTTTGTAGATTTTGTCTCGAGTACATTTTAAAGGACTCGTTTATTACCCGTTCTCAGCATTTTCATGCCGATTGGCTCGGAAACAGTTGAGAGTAGCGTAATTGCAGTGGTCTGGTGGGAGGAAATGAGTCGATGATGTTTAAACGCATCGTTAATTAACCGGGCTAATTCTCCCTCTCTGGGTCATGTGAGACGGTTAACAGTAACACAACAGGGCGGTTAAATGATCATTTGGAGAGATTTTAGAAAGTGTTTTATATAGCGTACGTTTGGGTTTGTTTAACACCGTTTAACTCGTTTCTCGCTAAATTAGCAACATGATGTATCGCTTTGGCCCCGAGCGCTAAAGAGCTCATTAACAGGTTAATTCTGCACAGACGATAAGTGGGATATTAGAGACACTGGTTAGAGCTGTGAATCATGGGTATCTGTTGATTTGATTCGATTGGATTTTGGGGCGTTGCGATATTCGATTCAATTCAGTAGCTTTAACGTTTATTGTCTGTTTTGTGTCAAGCAGTTGGTACAGGTTTTTGAATTGTTAAAAACTGCTAAAAGTGTTTAATAAACTGATATTCTGTGTAACTTGTGGTGTTAATTGTTTTATACACAAACGATAAACTTTTTCAGTTCTTAAAAGGTTTAGAAACTTTTGTCTTACTGAATTTCCTTCCAGTAGGTGGCAGCATTGCACCAAAAGCACATAAACTCAATTGAATAAGAAAGGATGGACTTTCAAAATGCAAATTGTATTTTCCGCAAAAGATGTTTTTTTTTGTTTGTTTTTGTTTTTTCTTTTAAAAAGGGAATTTGTCAAATTTAGATAAGTGTGTGACTCAATGCTGAATTGAAAACTCATCCATTTATTTACTTAATTGGATTTGGATAGATGGACATGAATAGGTAAGTAAATGGATAGACATATTGATGAAAGGATGGGGAGACATAATAAATGGATAAATCAACCCAGATGATGAAATAGATAGACAAAAGACTTAAGATTAAATGGCACTGAAAACATTAAGAGTTTTACGAACTTGTGAAGTTTACGCAAGCTGCTCTAGAACTGGAGATACTGTATCGAGCTGGTTGGGTGAAGCAGCCTCGGTATTCCAGAGACACTGCTCTGACTTAGGACAGGACAGTCATAGGACAGATGTCTTCCAGTACAGGCGCCTTGGAAAGCTACTCGGGAATGCCCATGGCAAAAGGTCTGACGAGCTGCAATCGAACATCATCATCAAGATAAAATGTTGCCTGAAGATGCTCGGACACATCTGGAGGATGGCAGATAGCAGGCTTCTCATGACAAAGTTAGGATTTATTCTGCAAATAGGGAGATGGTAAAAAGCGAAACAGTTGACCTTGTGAAAAAGAGCAATAATAATGGTTGTACAGATGATGGATTTGACCTGGGAGGAAGTGAAGAAGCTGGAGATGGACAGAGTAAAGTGGAGATCAGTTGTTGCTTCCTAATGTTTCACAAAAATAACAGCTAAATTTCATGAAATTATTATTTATTGACCATGTATTTATGAGGAATGCATTCTGGGTATTAATAACTCAGGTGTAGGCTTCCCGTTCGCCAGGCTTAAGGCCTGGGGTAAGTAAGTTGAGCCAATGCCCAACATCAGCCCCTGGATGCAGGTGCATGCTTTGTGCCCATCCCGAACATCAGGAACTTCATCAGGAACGGCAACAAGGTGTTTCCTTACTCCTGTAAGCTTCTCTTTTAACTCTCTTTCAACATCAGAAAGAGAAAACAAGGTCTCAGTTACTGATGTGAGGTTTGTTTATAGAAGTCATGGCTAATCCAGGATCATGTTTCCCATAATGCACTGCTGGAGTAACACAGGTGATGTGGATGTTTAGAGTCCAAATCAGATTCCAAATGTGTGTGTGTGTGTGTGTGTGTGTGTGTGTGTAGGAATACAGTGTGTAAAGATAAAACATTATACTAGGAAAACTTTAAAAATCAGATCTAAAATGTTTTATTAATTTCATTGATCACTGAAATGATATAAAATACATTTTGATAGCAGTAAGCCCTGATTAATTGTTAGCTACACTAGCTCTTAGCTTTAGTGCTGAACCAAAATCCATCTGGAGAAATTTTGGTGGTGTTTTTTTTCCCCTGGATTGTTTTATTATTATTTTTTAAGTGCACCGACCTTATGAGGCCACTCGGGGGCACTGTTCACCAACAATTGTGCTGTTTGTTCTCGAGTTGTAATGTGAGTAGGTGATTTTAAACACATTTGGGCAGAAAATGGTTGTTTTATAGAGCAAGGTAGATAAATAGGGTGTAAACATCATACAGTTTCATAACAGAAATAGTTATGAAGTAAAGGCAGGAAGGTTAAGTAGTTAAGGAAAGTTAATTAAAGTGTATTTATTAGGGTTCTACTGTATGATTTGGATCCAATTAAAAAACAATGACTGGTATGAATTTAAGGTAAAAAAATAATAATAATCACAAATTGTTCATTTATTAATTATCCTGAGGAGCGTCACAGGGAGTCTGGAGCGAGCTGCCCCAAGACCGCAACTGCTGTATTGGATTGAGAGTTATTTCTAAAATTTAAAAAATTAATCTTTAGATTAGAATATTTAGAAAAGGAGTAGTGAACTTTAACTTAGAACTTAAAAGTACTAGTGTGTAACTAATAAGCTAATTTGTTTATCTCTAATTACTTATGCATAAGGTTTAGCTCTGTAAGTGTACATTGGTGTGTCTGTAGACGCTGATCTGTGAATAAACTTGGCAGGTTTGAGCATGATGGAGATGTGTGAGGTCACGGTGAGGTCACTGTGAGGTCACTGTGAGGTTTGGGAGAAATCACAGAGACGACCAGGAGATCTCTCTTTCAGATTTGCTTTCTCTGTGTTAATGAGTGTGTGTGTGTGTGTGTGTGTGTGTGTGTGTGTGTGTGTGTGTTTATACACATACAGTTCTAGGAGGCCTGATGGTTTGAGCTACAAACACATCCTGGCCCTGTTACCCAGAATCCTGTGTGAGTCATGCTCTTGCCTGATTTGTCATAAAGGAGGTGTGTAATTACTGCATACGTTTATGGGTCCACGCTGAACACTTTGTACTGTCCTCACCATTAATACACACACACACACACACACACACACACACACTCATATGTACAAGAAGAAAAATGACTAAGTGGCTGATCAATTATCCTTAAAAAGATCACAGTCTGAGTAATGTTTTAATTACTTTTCCTTATCTTTATATTGTTCTTTATTCCTTTATATTTTCCTCTAATCTGATTGGTCAGTTCCAACTCTGACTGATTGGACATGACTGATATTAATGCGTTTCTCTAATACATTATCGTTTCTTTGGTAACGGCTTATTCACGTGGATGATGCGTCAAAATATATTGCTGAGAAATCCTCTATTCTGTGAGAAGAGATGCGTTTACGTACTGGAACATTTTTTAATGTAAGGATTCTCCAGTGTCAATGCTCGGGTAGCAATCAGACGTAAAGCTGTTTATAGCTGATGTAAAGTAGAAAATATATTAATAACGTCAAGACAGAAAGTTTTCTCAGTACACCCGAGCCATGTCTGATTTATATCTGAAACACTGGCCTCCCAGGAACTCCTTGAATGGTCCAAACATGTGGAAATGGCTTGGAGCGAGGTCAGGACTGTACGACAGTTCCCACAGACAGATGTGTCTCTTCCACAAGTAATCCAGGTGTTATCCACTCACTAAATGTTCTGCAGCGGTTCGCAGTCACTCCGCTTCATCACTCCGTCTTATTGTGGATTCGTTTCCTGAAGCAGAATGACGCTGAGTGTTTAATGCTTCCTTTGTAAATCTCCAGACTTATAACTCTTATATCTAAGTGTTAATATATGATGAGAACTTTCTCTCTCTCTCTCTCTCGTTCGCTGTGTGAGTCTCAGTAAGGTTGATCACAAGCCCTCATCACATGTCAGACGTCGATCACATGGTCCCTGTGATCACAGAGCTGGCTTTGTTCTCACTCCACGTTGACCTGGTGTGACATGGTGTTGTTTATTTTCCCACTTCTGCATGGCCAAAGGGTAGACCTTACTCCTTTCATACAGAAACAACTTAGCAGCGATTTGGATTTTTTTATTTAATAATAAACGTCACATTTCTTCTCTCACTCACGTTAGCTGAAAAAAAACCCTCTCGAAGTTACAGCTTTACATCTGACGGTTATAAAGCATTGACATTGGAGCCAGATGTTACAGATTGACACAGACTCTCTCATCCTCTCTCCCCTTTTCTTTTCTTTAATTGTTCCTCTTTACATCTCTTCTCCCCTTCATCCTTCTCTTTTTCATTCCCACCTCCTTTCTTGATCTCATCTCTTCTTTTCTTTTATTTCCTCACTTTACTCTTCCTTGGCCTTACATTTCTTCCTTGATTTTTCTCTCTCTCCTCTGATTATCCGCTGTCCTCTCATCTGTAATCCTCTTCATTCACTCCTTCGTTCCTTCTCTCTTTCCCTAATTCTCTCTCTCTCTCTTTCTAATTCTTATTCTGTCTTATTGTCTTTTATCTCTCGGATTCTGCCTGTATCTCTCTTACTCTTATTTCTCTTTGGATCTCCCTGGTTCTCTCTCTCTCTCTCTCTCTCTCTCTCTCTCTCTCTCTCTCTCTCGTAATATTCTGTTCTCTTGTCCATGACTCCTGCACTGAATTAGATTCTCACTCCGCTCCACCCTGAGTCTCAGTCACAGTTTTTTCTCCACTCTGTAATTTTCTCTCATTTCACTTTTTCCTCTGCTGCAGAAACAATAACGGATGATGGAACGACTGACACACACACAGACATGACTTCACCACTATGTAGCCTTAATACTGTTTCTTTGGTGTCACAAAAACCAGCAGGAGACTCTGCATCTACATCTCTCCAGTCAATAAAAACTGTCTGTCTGTCTGTCTGTCAGGTTAATTACTTGTCCTGCAGTCCTTCAGGCGTCTCCCCCATCTTGTTTGTTATTCTTATGTCTTGTTATTTGGAAATTGCCGCCCTGAAATGAAATTCTCATGAAAATGTTTTAGATGCTGATATTGTTTTTATTGACATGTCCTAATGTCGTTCATCATAAACACGGTGAAATACCAAACAATATTTACTGCTTTATTACCGGCGAACGATACGCCATACGCCTCCTTCTAGTCGGACTTAATGTTGTCTGTGAAACAGGTTCGTTCAGCAGAATTAGTTTCTGTTACAAACAATTATTTAATTAGTGAATATTATATACACACAGAGTCAGGCAAAAAAGTATACTCACTTCAGGAAAAGAAAATGTTAAAAATGTTTTAATACTTAATGTATTGCTATTTGTTATATATTAATATATGATTATGGTATTATAATAATAATATGATACTATTATTAATATTATATTAATATAATATGCATTATACATTTTTATTCCCCCTGAAGTGTGTGTATTTGTTTTATCTGACTCGGTATATATAAAGATGACAAGAGATTTCAAGGTAATTTTTATGATTTGTAATTTCCTATTTATTTGATATTTAATTAGCTGATAATTAAATAAATTAATAGTAGTTACTTGTGGTGTGAGAAGGCAGGAGCTGATCTATTTCTTTTGTTCCTCTGATACCACTGCATTTTGATTTTTCATTTTGGAAATTTTCTTAATTAATTAAAAATAACTTTACTTTTGTACTATATCAGTTTATATTTATCTGTGGAACGATCCACAATCCATATATAGGATTTACCTTCGACTGCAAACATTTACACATCAACAGCAGTGATGTAACTTCAGGAACGATCCACCCGAGCGCAGCGGTGACAGATGGCCTCTGATTTAATCCCTTTAGAGCTTTAAAGGCGTTGCCTCTCTTAATTAAGCCGTGTTTTATTCAATTGTTTTAAGAAAAGACCTTAAAGTGCAGGGCAGGTATCGCTCCCTCTCTCTCTCTCTCTCTCTCTCTCTCACTCAGATGTGCACACACACACACACACACACACACACATACACCCACTAAACCAAACTAAATCAATTAAAACTTGGGTCCATTTCTCCAAGTCCAGAGGTCGTTTTTTACTTTTGATTATTATTATTATTTTTATATTCATGATCAGTGACCGTAGTGTGAACAGCGTCACAGGTACTTCATAGAAAAATGTTTGGGTTTTTTTGCACTTAAGTGAGTATTATAGAATATGTGAAACTGAAAATGAAGTGCATGTGTAATCAGCCATAATCTGTAAAAAATGTTTCATTCAAAAGCAATGTGACATCAGATACCAACAAGTCCAAACGAATCTTTTTATATGCAGTAGCTCTTGTTTCAGGCAAACCATAAAGCTTCAGGTCGAAAAGCACATGGTCTGATACAAATCAACATTAACATTCCAGTTCTGATGATATGCATTTAAATTTAGATTTCTTCCTTTTTCTTTTTCTTTTCAGTTGAGTCACTGAAGCGATCCCAGATGAAATCGTTTCTAATGAAACCCTCTTGTTACCATCATCTTACTTAAAAAAAATAAATAAAATGAAGCCTGACACACTCGTGCTTTTTTGTATGCAGAAAAGATAAATAGGTAATAATGAGAAGGAAGGCAGGGTTGCAGCAGTTGCGGTGAAACATGCAACCCTGCAAAGAGAATTGGAGATACAGTGCCATGAATCATAGCTATTATTAGGCGGCTTTCCCACACCCATGAAGTCTTAAAGTGTGCGAATTGTCCTGAGCTGAAAATCCATTCTTGTTTGAAAACCACATGCCAAAACACTTACTATACAAACTATCTGTGAGCTCATGCAGGCAGAAGTGGGTGGATAGCACTTTCCTCTGAGTGTGTGATGTTTCCCAGAGATGTTGCAGTGGTAAAGTTCTCGCCCCATCATTTGGAGATGGCGAGCTCGATTCCCGGGTGATGCTGTAACCTCTCGCAGCTGGAGGTCTAGAGAGAGCTGATTGGCCGAGCCCTTTCAGAGGGGAGGGATGAGAGGTACTTCAGGCTCCCACATTAATCACGGCTCTACAGCCAATCAGGGGCGTCTGTGAGCTCACGCAAGCGGAAAGATCAGACAGCGCTGTCCTCCGAGTGTGTTACGCCGCCTATAAAGGTGCGTGAGTGAGCAGTTTGAAAAGATGCAGTCGGCTGGCGTCACGCGGTTCGGAGGAAACACGTGATAGTCTTCGGCCCTCCTGACTGAGTGGTAGTAGTAGCCTTAATGTGGAGGAATTGGACACGACTTAGCCCCGGTGAGCTGGGTTCATGTGCTTCCTCAGAGCCTCCGTCCTCCCTTATTGGTAGCCAGCGTTGGATATAAGACGGGGTGAGAATCAAGAGACACCCAAAAACCCTCTTTGGTACAAAACCTCAACCTGAAGTGAGCTCACAGCACAAACACACCAAACTGGGATTTCTCCTCACGCCCTGCACCTGCCCTAAGCAGGCTAGCTGGTTTATTGTTCCTGTGTTCGTTACTGACTGCTCCAGGCAACTGGCTTAAACGAAGTAGACGAAAGACGGCTCTATTTTAAAACTGCTATTATTAAAAAAAAAACCACATAAATAGAAAGTTTGTAATTAACATCAGACCAGGTGTTATTTGATGGAATATCACAACAGCATCACGTGTCCGACTATCAAAACAGAGCTAATTATCATAGCCGGCTTTGTGTCTCTGAAACTTGGGCTTGTCGGGCTGGTATGAGGCGTAATGATGATTGATTAAATGCTTCACAATAATTACAGCTTCTGGTGCCAGATTTTGCCTTGCATGAGAAACGCAAGGTAATTTGATGAATGCAGATTGGTATGTTTTGGCATTATACACAGATTTGTGTGTGTGTGTGTGTGTGTGTGTGTGTGTGTGTGTGTGTGTGTGTGTGTGTGTGTGTGTGCGTGTGTGAGAAAGAGTTTCAATACGGAGAAGAGACTAAATGGCCCCATTTCCACAAAATTATTAAAACATCCATTCAATAAAAACATTAAATAAAACCAGCAATTTAAAGCACACAACACAATCCACCAGAATACACACACACACACACACACACACAATTCTAAAATAACAATAATTAACCAACTGCTTATATTCGTTTCACAAAAACGTCCCATTATCTATGATCCAGATGCTACAAAAGGTTGGAGCTGAGCTCATATTGGCATATGAATCACCGACACTGCCACTCAAAAGTTTTGACACCCCTTCTAACTCCATGGTCATTCCTGATTGTTATTTCTTTCTCCACTGTAAAACAACACTGAAGGCGTTTATTATCCAAAACACACAATAATCTCCTCTGAACAGTTGATATTGAGATGTATATCTGCTACTTCTGCTCTGTGAAGCTTCATAACGGCTCTAATCTGAGGTGCTGGTTGTTAATTGGTGATTCCTGAAGCTGGTGACTCTAAATGAAGGTAACGGTTGGTCTTGCTTCCCTGGGAAGGTCTTCAAATGCAGTTGACAAAACTGTTCTCGCGAGACCTGTTACAGAACAGCTGACCTCTCAAAGTATCTCGAAATAACAGCTGACTGTTGTTGTTACTTAATTACCTAATGCCATATATTACTTCATAGTATTGAAAGAAATCCAGTATTGTTTCAGAATGTAGAAAATAAATTCATACTTGTATCCAAACCTTTGACTGATAGTTTAAAAATGTTTCCGTCAGGATCTAGGCCTCATCAGAATACTGACAAAGCAAGTCAAGCCAAGTCAAGTCGGCTTTGATCGTCATTTTGACCATATACTGTTCAGTGAAACCAAGTGTGTTCCTCCAGGACCAGGGTAATTAACAGAAAGTAACTAGCTTATTAGGACACCTGATTAGCTGACTATCTAAGACAAAACAAATTTACACCATCAATTATCAAAAACTATTCTAAAGTATTAGACAAAAGACATTACTATACAAAAGATAACACAAGACACTATAAAGTGCACATGCAAATGTTTAAACTGGAGCAGCAACGCCACAACACAACACAACACTACGCATATACCTGTGATATACTGTGATTAGGGGTCGCAGTAGTGCAAGTTAATGGCATGATGGATTTAAAACAGTGAACATTTCTTGTGAATATCAGCAGAAACGAGAGAGTGTCCTTGTGCAAAGAGCAGATGATTATCTAAATATTTCTTTGCAAAAAATAATTTCAAGTTTGGTGTTGATATTTGCTGGACGGTTGTAGATCAGTGTGTATGTTTATATGTGTGTGTATCAGACCAGGCCCTTCTTGTTGAGGAGACGGAAGGTATGTAGGTAGAGTCCACTGCACAGTCTGGATGGCAGGAGGGGGAAGAGTGATTAAGAAGGGTATAAATGATCAGCCACAATCCTGGTGGCTTTGTAGATGCAACATGAGCTATAGATGTCTGTGATAGAGGGAAGTGAGACCCCATGATCTTCTCGGCTGTCCTCACTATCCCCTGTAGTATTTTGCGGTCCGAGATGGACAACTCCCAAACCAAACTCAGGATGCTTTCGATAGTCCCTCTATAGAAGACGGTGAGAATCGGTGGTGGAGGCTGGGTCTTCTCAAGAAGAAAAGACATTGTTGGTGTTTCTTGTGCTGAGAGCTGGTGTTGAGAGACCAGGTGAGGTTCTCCTCCAGGTGGACACCAAGCAATTTGGTGCTGTTGAAGATCTCCATAGGGGAGTTGTTAATATTCAGCAAAGAATGGTCGCTCTGTGTCCTCCTGAAGTCATCTACCATCTCTTTTGTCTTATCGACATTCAGAGACTGGTTGTTGTCTTTATACCAGTCCGTTAGCCTCTGTACTTCCTCTTTGTATGCTAACTCATGCTGCTGAAGAAGACAAAGTTCCAACAAGTATATGACACACTATTCTGTGGGTTTGCTGAGTTTTGCTGAGTTTGCATCATTGTATTGTTCAGCAGGAAGTGAATGATACAGTATATGTAATTAGCCATTAGGGTTAAGGAGGCCTGAAGGAGGTCATTATATTATTGCATAGAATATATATAGACATTCGAAAGACTTAAAACAACTAACAACATATTTATATGGATATCTCACCCGTACGTGGTCATTTCACAAACCGTTGCCACGCAGTTGTACGAGCACAATTGTCTAGGATGTGGTTTTAGATTTTCCTTTCAAACTCAGCAAACGGAAGCGAATGATATGTTTGTAAATAAACACTAATGAATCATTACACTTATGGTTGCTTTCTGCTGAACAATACAATGTTCCCCCACATGTACAGTATGACGCACCATCCTGTGGGTTTGCGGAGTTTATTAATGATTGTTTGATTAAGGGTTGAAGACATTACATTAAGGGTGTGTTTCATTAGAGCAAACTTTCACCTACTCTTTTTTCTCTTTTGAAGTTGAAGACTGTAATTCCGTGTAGCTGCTCTTGTCCCCTGAGTGCTCAGTGGGCTGAAACTGCTATCTATAACAATGTGTGTTTTTTCTGAGGTCTGACCTTTAGCGCTCCTGGTTAACCACTTTCCTGGTTGTCATAGCACCTACTGGTAAAAGAAAGAGAAATGGTAGAGAGAGAGAGAGACAGATTGAAGGAAATGAAAGAAAAAGTGTAGAAAGAAATAAAAGTAAAATTAAATAATAAATTAATTAAATTAAATTAAAGTAAATAATCTAAGAGGGTTATATAATAAATGATATAATTGCAGATAAACAGGTTAAGTGTGTTACTGTAGATGACTTTATTATTACATTTTATTTTACTTTACTTACAGTATGTTTCTTTTTAATGGTCTGTATTTTTATTGCATGTTCAGCTATTTTAGAATTGTTCAGCACTCTGGGCTAAAATTTGTTTTATAAGTAAATTTGACATGACTTGACTTTTTTTAGGGCTCACAGGTGGAGAGGCCACGCCTCCTTCACTTAGACTGACAGGTACAGAAGCCACGCCCCTTTCACTGACACAGTCAGTTACAGAGACCACGCTTCCTTCACTAACACTGGCAGGTACAAATACCACGCCTACTTCACTGAGACTGACTGGTACTGAGGCCACACCTCCTTCATTGAGATGTAAAGTATAAAGACCACGCCTACTTCACTGAGACTCTAAAGTATAAAGACCACGCCTACTTCACTGAGACTGACTGGTACAGAGGCCACACCTCCTTCACTGAGACTCTAAAGTATAAAGACCACGCCTACTTCACTGAGACTGACTGGTACAGAGGCCACACCTCCTTCACTGAGACTCTAAAGTATAAAGACCACGCCTACTTCACTGAGACTGACTGGTACTGAGGCCACACCTCCTTCATTGAGACTCTAAAGTATAAAGACCACGCCTACTTCACTGAGACTGACTGGTACAGAGGCCACACCTCCTACACTGACACTAATAGCATGGCTTCTGTATGTGTCAGTCTCAGCGAAGAAGGCGTGGCTTCTCAGGTACAGAGTCCATGCCTCCTTCGCTGAGACTGACAGGTACAGAGGCCACGCCTCCTTCACTGAGACTGACAGGTACAAAAGTGGTGAGACTGACACCAAGATGTCTGACGGCTACAAGAATTATTTTTCTTGCTCCCTTTAACAAGCACAGATGAAACCAGCTCATGCTTCCTTGGCTTTTCAATTTAAACATGAGGAACAGGCTGTGATGCTTCCTTTGTTTCGCTGTTCGTCAGTGACTCTGATTCAGTGACTCAGCGCTCGACTTGTTATTCTTCCTCAAACAAACGTCTGCGTGACGCAAATTTCTCCATCTGGACAGAGTGAGGCCGGTCAGGAGGACAACTCAGCAGCATGTAGAATCTTATTTCAGGGGGAAAAAAGCAATGACTGTAATTAACCATGGGACATTAAACCCGTCTCTGTTTACGGAGATGACGAAGGTGCCCTTGCTTAACCCTCTTAAACTGGGCATACCTTATAAATAGTGTGTTTTAAATTGAAAACCTTGTACTTTTGTTGTAAAGGTGAGGGTAATAATTTAACTTTCCTTTACTAAATTCAGATAAGACAGAGATATTACTTATTGGCCCAAAAACAAGTACACACCAGCTCTCACAATTTAGCTTGCGTTTAGAAGGATGTACTGTTACTACCAGCTCCACAGTGAAAGACCTGGGTGTAATATTAGACAGTAACTTATCCTTTGAAAATTATATCTCCAATATCACAAAAACAGTCTTTTTCTACCTTAGAAATATCACCAAACTTAGGAACATTTTATCTGTATCTGTTGCAGAAAAGCTAGTTCATGCATTCATGACCTCCAGACTGGACTATTGTAATGCATTACTAGGTGGTTGTCCTGCATCCTCAATAAACAAGCTACAGTTAGTCCAAAATGCAGCCGCCAGGGTTCTCACTAGATCTAAAAAATATGATCATATAACCCCAATATTATCATCCCTGCACTGGCTACCTGTTCAGTTTAGAATTAATTACAAAATAGTATTACTTACATACAAGACTTTAAATGGTTTAGCTCCCACATATCTAACCAGTCTTCTGATACACTATAATCCACAAAGATATGATGATATTTAGCTCCATAGCTTTTGAATAGCCTTCCAGACAATGTTCGCGGCTCAGACAGAAGTTTTCCAGTTTAAAAGTAGACTCAAGACGCATCTTCTTAATCTGGCATCTGGAGATTGTGCCAGCGTCAGTAGACAAAGGCCAACCCTGCGAGAATCCTGAGGCATCCAGAGGAGGACCAGCTCCAGCTGGATTCTGCTTCATGATGGTTTGGAGCTACACATCCTGCTCCTGAGCTCCCAATGATCCAGACCCCACCTGCCCTCTGCACCTGCTGACTCATCCCTGTGCTGAACTGGACTTTGGGTTAATTTAAATAACTTCTGTTATATTGAACTTTCAGCTGCATAACACACATGATGTTATCTATCCAGTGATGTAAACTTTAAAGCACTTTTTGTAAATTGCTCTGGATAAGAGCATCTGCCAAATGCCTAAATGTAAATGTAAATGTTATATAAATTCTATCCGTTATCACCCAGATGAGGATGGGTTCCCTGTTGAGTCTGGTTCCTCTCAAGGTTTCTTCCTATTGCCATCTCAGGGAGTTTTTCCTTGCCACTGTCGAAGTCACCCTTGGCTTGCTCATCAGGGACAATCTCATTATTATTATACTGTATCTAGACACATTTTTCTCCCACATACAAACTTCCATAAATTTTCTTTTCAAATTTTCTTTTCCTTTTTTGTGAAGCTGCTTTGAGACAATGACCATTGTTAAAAGCGCTATATAAACAAAATTTAATTTAATTGAATTAATAGTTTAGATAAATCATTATCTGGTTATTACATGCCACAAGCAGTAATAGAGATGGTCGCTCTCTGTCTTGCATGTACTGCACAAAGTAGTGACTTCTATAAGCTAGACTTTAAATTTTGCAATTCATTCATAACCCAGAGTGCTTTGATATGATACCACCAAAGGCCAATCACATGGCTGACCTTGACATTATCAAAACTTTACAAATCACAAAAACCAAACCACAACTGGGAATCCAAGAGAACACAAATGTCCATCCTTTCCTCCCCTCTTTTCCCTGTCAATCACAGTGACTTGAAGCCTTCTTGAGCTTATGTATGCAGAAGAAGGTAGATAGCACAGCTGCCCTGTGACGGTAGCATGAACAGTAGATTAAAATACACTGTATCTTTACATCTCTTAAACTATAAAGAGAGATAGGTTGTGAAATGGAATTAGTAAATTACTAAGTAAAGAGAAATAAGATAACTTATTAGAACATCCAGCTTGGACAACCAATATCTGCAGTGCTTCTTATTAAAATTTAGTATCATTCCAACCTCTAGGCCCTGGGGCGACACCCTGGATGATTACACAAACACTTTGGAAACAGCAATACCCTGAATGTGTTAGGACTGTGGGTGGAAACAGTCCTAACACAGGAAACATACCCCACTACTGAGGAAACATACCCAGCACATAAATATTCTATGGACATAGATTGAAGGTGGGATTTGAACCCCAACCCTGGAGGTGTAGGGCAACAGTGCTAATCATCAGCCCTTGATTAATTGATCATCAGCAGTTGTGCAGACTTGCTTGTCTGGAGCATTCATGTGTGTGTTAACACGATGCCAAGTGGCAAAGTCATAAGCAATGGTCTTAGAGAATGTAAAACATGTAAGAGTTATAAAAAACAATTTCTAACTATTTGATGTTTACCATTCTACAGTGAGAAAGATTATTCACATGAGGAAAACATTTAAGATAATTGCCACCTTTCAAGGAGTGGCCGTCCCAGGACATTCATCCCAAGGTCAGACCATGCAATGCTCAGAGACATACAAGAAAGTAAAAAAAAGAGCTACATCTTAGACCGTACAGGCATGTTAAATGTTAAAGTCCCTGACAGCACAATTAGAAGAAGACTGAACAAGTACGGGCTGTTCTGGAAGGGTTGTAAGGAGAAAACCTCTTCTGTCTAAAAATAACATGGGAACATGTTTGAGGTCCGCAAAACTGCACCTGAACAAACCACAAGACAATGGACAAATGAGTCCAAAGTGGGGTTGTTTGGCCTTAATGCTGAAAAAACAGCATTTCAGCAGAAACACCTCATACGGTGAGATGTCAAGCATGACTGTGGAGGGGTATTGATTTGAGCTTGTTATTGTAGCCACAGTACCTGAGCACGTTACAGATATTGAATCGCCCATGAACTTCACTGAATATCAGAGTGTTCTAGAGTCGAATGTGAGTCCATCTGTCCAACAGCTAAAGCGTGGTTGAAATCTCGTCATGCGTGTGGACTCTGTTCCGAAGCAAACCGGTAATCTTCATCAGAATGGCTGAAAAATAAAATAATCAAATCAAAGTTTTGGAATAGCTCTTTTAAAATTGTACAGCACTCTGGACTCCTGTGTTGTTTTTGCTTCATACAGTAAGTAAATTTGGCATGACTTGACTTTTTCAAGCCTGATAGGTAGAGAGGCCACGCCTCCTTCACTTAGACTGACAGGTACAGAGGCCACGCCCCCTTCACTGACGCGGTCAGACACAGAGACCACGCCTCAGTACCTCAAAAGTCCAGACGTCAACCCAACAGAAAAGCTGTGGTGGGACCTCAAGCGAGATGTCCATAAACAATGTTGTAAAGACGAATGGAGCAAAATGATGTCATACAGGAACTTATTACTTCAAGTTATTGCTGCGAAAGGTGAATCTGCAAGCTACTTAGTATGGCCTGCATGTTTTTTTTTTCTGTTTGGCTTCATTTTTGTTTATCCTTTATAGACACAGGCTAGACTCCGGCAAACAAACATCAGGCACTGAACACGTCTTGAGTGATACTTTAAACTACTACTTTAAGTGCGGCGATCGAGCGGCTCTGAGATGCTTATCGACCTGAGCTGTGATGAGAACGTCGGCCTGCTGCAGGGAGGGCTTGAGGTAGATGAAAGTGTGATGGAAAGGGGTGAAGGGATTATCTGGTTCAGGAGAAGGAGGAGGGGACTCGGAGGATTATCAGGATAAGAGCGAGGGCAAGGGAGAGGATTACGGTGAGGAGAGCTGGATTCCAGAATAATCCTCTCAGGGCCAAAAGCTACATATTATTTACTGCTGCTAAGCACTAAGAGCTAAGAGACATACAGCGTCTGTTCCTGTAGCATTCAGTAATAAAACACACACACACACACACACACACATACTTTTTATGTAGGTTCTAAGCGAGATTCTACAACAGGAATTCAAGAACGCTTGAAAAACTTTTCCTCCCTCATTATTTCCTGCTTTTATATCTGCTCCCTTTGACTCTTTGAAAAATCTTGCACTTCCTCTGCAAACTGTCTGAATGTCTGTCTGTCTGTCTGTCTGGTCTAATGCTTTCTAGGAATAACTGGTACATAAAAAGACTGTCCCAAGTTGACAAGTAATGGCAAGGAATTTTGATATACACCTTTCTTTCTTTCTTTCTTTCTTTCTTGCTTGCTTGCTTTTTTGTGTTTCCTTATCTGTCTTTCTTCCTTTACTTTCTTTATTTAAATTTATTTATTTATATATTTCTTTCTTGCATGTTTTCTTTTTTTTTCTTTTCTTGTTCTCTTGCTCTCCCTGTATGTACAGTATGTTTAATGTGTGTCAATCTACAAAGAGAGAGAGAACAAAGTGGAAACAGAGAGAGAGAGAGAGAGAGAGGGAGAGAGGGAGGGAGGGAGTGATGGCTTTAGAGAATGGAAGAGGTAAAACAACAACAAACAAAGGAAAGCTTCAGAGAAAATTCAACTGGGTGGCTTTTTTAAAATAAGATAAAAAGGAAAATAAAGAAAGAGACTTCACCGTGATAACGATCATGACATTCATGAAAACAATCCGAACAGGAAATCACACTCTGCCAGTGTAAATACACCTCTGACTCGATTGACTTGGACATGACTGTGTAACAGAATTATCTTTCTCTTCCGTCGTCTTCCAGTAATAAAGTCCCTGAAGATGGACGTTAACAGTAAGCCCTTGTCTTTGTGTCTTAAACCCTGCTGTATTTTCCCCTCAAAATCATAATATCTGCTTATGACTCCCCATTTTAGGCCAGACCAACATTAAACACTGTAAAGCAAACCTTCATTTATTCACTCTTTCCTCTTTGCTGGTGTGTGTAAACAAAGCTGAGAGCCGAATGATGAAGCTCTGCTCTTGTTCCACTAACCTACTTACTATAAATCGCTCCTCGTTTCATAATCAACACTCCCAGGTTATATAACGTACTCGTCCTTTCCTCATTCTCTTACTCACTGTGTGTGTGTGTGTGTGTGTGTGTGTGTGTGTGTGTGTGTGTCGGTTTTTCTTGGCCATGTTTCAAACGCTCCCTGAAGAAATATCACCTATTGTTGTTGGCGTTGTTGAGAGAACCATTTACAGAAAAGATGAAACACAGACGAAACACAATGTTCAAATATATTCAACAGACATACAGGAGGTGTTCAAGTCAAAGCAGGACTTTTGATTGTGCAAAATAACAGAACACAGTTTTAAAAGTAAAAACTCTTGTTATTTCTTTATGTAATCTCCTGCTCCACTAATGCACTTATCCCAGTGTCTGAAACAAAGGCCTCCCAGGAACTCCTTTAAAAGCCCAAACATGTGAAAATGTCTTGGTCAGGACTGTACGGGGGATGTAGCGAAATCTTCTATAATGTGCATGTGGTGTTAGTGAATGATTGTGTTTACAGTTGCGTCTCTTCTTTGTTGCAAGTTGGTGACAAGTTATCTATAGATTTTTAAGGATCAGGCGTACAACTCGCTGAATGTACTTCTGAATGTCTTCTGTAAATGTCAATCACCCAGTGAAGGCTCATTCACTAGAAATTTCATTGCAAGTCCTGCTTTGACTTGAACACCCCTTGTATTACTGTGCAACAAGTTTTATGACATAATACTATGACATAAAGCACCACTGCGATTGCATTTTAAAACAATATACATATTTTGTATTATTTCGCAACAACTTGCCAGTTTACTGGACATTAGAATTATATATAGTATTTTTTTTTTAAGAGAGAAAAAAAAAACATTTACAATGCCTTTCTAACCAGATGCTTATTTTTTTAAAAATATCATAAAACATTTATAAAATAACATAATTATAATTGATCATATTTAAGAATTTTACTTTTCTTTTGTTCTTAAAACCTTATACTGTATATAGTATAATGTATTTGTATGGTATTATGTACCAAGACTATTTGTTATTACAAAGTTTTATTTTACAATGTGAGTATATCAATAGATAGATAGATAGATATTCACTAGGTTGCTAGTTTAGGGGATAAACAGTACTACAGTATTTAAAAAAAAATGTTTTATAGGAAATAAAGTAATAAAAAAAGAAAAAAGAAAGTTATAATTCACAATAAGTGGGCATTGTAATCCTTAGCTTTAAAATATTTTAAGAATGCTGCTTTTCTCTTTTTTCCACATACACTGTACACTTATCGTGTTACTCCGTGTACATTCGTGTAACTGAAACCCTTTTGAATTTCGATCTCTGCAGATCCACCTGTTAACAAAGTGAGCGGGCGAGAGCTGAAAGCAGGAGGTGTGTGAGAGTCTCATACAGCTGTCATGTTGACACACTTCTACGGTGTACTCACACACACTCTCTTACACACACACACACACACACACACAATTATGCTGAAAGTAATGACTACCCTGAAAGTCCCTGCATACCTGCAGAGTTTGAATTTTTTACCTCTTCCTAATGCATCTCTCAGGTCAGCCTCGGCTCCTCACTGAGATAAGAGGTTTCGACTTTCCTGTGAGCTAAGACGCCTAGTGAGACGTTTTTAATCTGAGTTAGGAGTGCTCTGGGAGGATTCATAGAAGCGGAAAATAAGCACAAATTTATTTTTATCCTGTTTTAATAGTAAATTTTAAAACAAAACACTAGATAATTTAAATTTGATTATTCAGGGTGTTCATTCAACGACAGATGATGAGGAAATTTTCCACTTTTCTTGCATTCACATGTGATTAAAATCCATCTTTAAAAAGTAAAACATGCTGTTTTTTATGTAAGGTGAGGGAAATGTGGTGAAGGTTTTGCTTTTCAGTGTGAAAGGTTTTCTGCAGTTCACTAATGGAAAGAAAAACAGTAAAATGAGATGCATGTCAATAATGAGATGCAATAAAGATCTGTAAGCCCCGCCTACTTTTGAAGAGTGGATCGTATTCACCACTGACATGCAGAAGCTCTTTAATTCTTAAAAAGTGTGGCACGTTGGGCTCATGTCACTCAATATATGCAACATCGCTTGGGTATCACATCTCCTGCCTGTCCCAAAGCAGGAATGAGTCAAGGCAATAACACAATCATCAATCAATTATTATTATTATTATTATTTTTATTATTATTATTATACTGATTAGTACTGAAAAAGACAGAAATAAAAAATATTCGTTGTTTTTTTTTTTTTACTAACAGGCGAGATTTAAACTAGTCCTTTTTTATGTCATCATCATTTGTGAGTTAACATTAGGGTAACCCCAGATTCAGAACATGCATATACAGATAGGTCTTGATTGGAGTTTACTAAATTATGAATTTACAGGTGAATCAAATAAATGTTTGGAAATTCTGTGTACTAATTCTCTTGAGGCACGATTGTTCATCCTCCCTGGCTGGGCAGGGCATACTCTTTCTATAACCTGTCAGTCACAGTGACACAAGGTTATGTAAGAGGAAGAATGCAGAAGGTACTTTCCTCTGAGTGTGATGCAGCATGTGTATCAGTCAGAAAAGAAAGGAAGCGCAAGAGCTGCAGGTTAAAGCTGGCAGGTGGTTGGGAACTGGCATGTGAGCAAATTGTTGTTTTTTTTACCTAGTTCCTTATCCTGGTCAGGGTTATGATGCATCCAGAGCCAATTCCGAGAACTCTGAGGGTGAATGTATGGAATGTGTCCTGCAATTGCAATTTGGACACACCTTCTAATTCAATGCTTTTTGTAACTTATTTTCTACATTGTAGAACAATACTGGAGATTACAAAACTATGAAATAACACATGGTATTATGCAATTATGTAGCAACAAAAACAACAACAACAGTCAATTGTTATTTAAAGACATGAAGGTCAGCTGCTCTGGAACAGTTCTTGCAAAAACAGCATTGTTCAAGTGCATTTGTAAAACACATTAAGCTCTATGATGAAACTGTCTTTCATGAAGACCTTCCCAGGAAAGCAAGACCAAAACTGACCTCTGCTGTGAAGGAGAAGTTCATTTAGAGTCACCAGCCTCAGAAATCACCAATTAATGAACAGCACCTCAGATTAGAGCCGTTATGAAGGATTTTTAGATCATAAGTAGCAGATACATCTCAATATCAACTTTTTAAAGAAGATTACTGTATTATACTTTCAGCATTGTTTTTTTTTTCAATGTAGAAAGAAATCAAATCAAGAAAGACCATGGTTAGTTAGAAGGTGTGTCCAAACCTTTGATTGTTAGTGTGTATAGGCCTATATTAGTGTATTACTATTTTCTCACGTTTCCAGTTCAAGACATTTTATTTGGATATCAAAAGCAATTTGTTATATTTTATATATATTTTTGTATCAGCCATATTATTGTTTTTTTTTAGCCATTATATATTTCTATTACATTTTCAATGTTGTTTAGATTTTAACCGTAGTCAAAAATATACATACTGTATATGAAAACTGCAGAAAAGTCAGTTTCAGTACAAGGACAAAAATTGTAGACAAAGTTGTTAAGAGTTTAAAAAAACTAAGGTAAAAAGTATGTAATGTTCAAAGAACCTAAAAAAAATATATAGTTTGTATATAACATTGCATAAAGCTGATTAAACTTCGCGACAATGACCATTGTTAAACGCGCTATATCCTGCGTGACTTGGACTCCACTGTTGTGTACACTGATATCTCTACCGAATAGAGTTTTTTTATTCATAGCTGAATAAAATTTAATCACTGTCTTCAAACAGCGCTTATATCAGGATGGTACAAGAATACAATAAAGTTAAAGTTGTCATATCAAGAGGATGATTTTTTTTTAAATAGAAATAAAGATTGATTCAGACTATGCAATTGAACAATCAATAAAAAGAATATTCATAAGAATGACGAGTGATACCGTTATTGTCTCCGCCTTGCACATCTAACTCAATATTCACTCTAAAAAATATTCATTGAAAGTTGTTTTTTGCAGCCTGTACTTTTAGTATGCTAATTAGGTAACCTCCCTTCCATGGCACTGAGATCACGTGACCTGATACTATATCATAATTTTCTTTAGAACAACCATTATGGTGGGCACAGAGCCAACTTGCAAAAAAAAAAAAAAGCTTTTTAGGAATCTGCCAAGAATAATCTTAACTGGTTTGGGTTTCTGACACTTGCTTGTTTGTTTTGGCACCTTTTGTCGCATGACCAGTGTATTTGCAATATTCATCAGCATCTGCCAAGGATGGGCGTGTACACAGGATCAGCCTTGTCTGTGTTTGATTATTTCAGTATTTCACTAAAAACACACTGTATTTGCTATAGTGACTTCATTCTATTTTTTTCTCTCTCTCTAACATACATTCTCACATGTCTACTATAAATTTTGACAAGCAATTTTTGTGTCAATATTTAACTTAACAAAAAAAAAAAAAACCTGCAATGTTTTTGTTCTGCCGCTTGTAACCACCAGGGTTCCCGAATGTGCACCTACTGCCCCTTTTAAGGCGCGTGCTCTCTGAACTGCCCTGGGTGAGAGCGGAGGAGGAGGAGGAGATGATGATGATCATGTGAGAGTCCATGCGCTGGAAAAAAAGTAGGTTAGTGAGAGACAGACAGAGTGAGAGAGAGAGAGAGAGAGAAGACGGAAAACCACACACACTCTCTCTCTCTGAAGCGCGCACGCACACACTCACGCGTTCACGCGCGCGCACAGAGCGGCAGACCGCAGGGGGAAACAAAGTAACGAGGATTGAAACGGAAATGAACTCCAGCCTTTGAACACTGTTTGTTCTGTTGAGAGACTCTCCGGTGAACTTCATGCGGTTCGAGTCCCTGCACGGTTTTAACGCCTCTGAGCGGAGCTTTTCCACCGGCGTGCACATGATCTGGAGTTATTATTATTATTATTTCTATTTTTATTATCAATAATAAGAAAAGAAAAAAAAAACTTCATCATCAACATGAGAGGTGAGATCAAAGAATTCTTTAAAAAAATATTTTTAGATGTCTTTTCGATGTGAGGTGCTTATTTATTTATTGAACATTTCCTACAAAACGCATTTTGCTGTAGATTGTTATTTCATTTTATTTTTATTTTTTTGAAATGCTGAGATTATGGATTTTTTTAAATGCACATTATTCCAGGGAAGTTTTGACAGCCGTGAGAGAGAGAGAGAGTGTGTGACGTTGAAGCTCGGTGTTTACTTTGCCCGTAACCCAGTCAGGGTTCCGATCCTCTCCATACTCCCTTTATAAGTGCACTATTATACCAGGGTTCTACACCCTATCTAGTGCACTAAGTGTCTGTTCCGCTGTGATTTGGGATACAGATGTAGTTATGTAACTCTTAGGGAAGCAGCGTGATTATTAAGTGAGATATGTCTGATACTAGAAATGACTCTCAACTTTATTTTACACAAAACATCAGGGGTTTATTAAATAAAGATATTTATCTTAGTTGGTGTTTGGGGTTACCTAAAAACGGATCACTTTAATGAATCAGTTAAAATCAATTCTTTATCAATGACATATAAAGGTTTGTTAAAAGTGTCAGTTTGCAAGTGTGTGTGTGTGTGTCGCACAACATGGCGGCAGTACTGAAGTGTGTCAGCGGCTGCTCCATTGACCCACTTCTGTCTATGAGGATTAACCTCACACATGGAAACCAGGCACATCCATAAACAACAGCACTTTGTTATCCACTGCTCTGTCTACCCTGAACTGTACAAGCGTTTGTGCTCAAAGTGACAAAGTCTCATTGCTGAAGAAAGTTTAGAATTTTATGTTTTTTTTTTTTTTAAAAAAGGAAAGCTGTAGAACGAAAAGTTTGAAACAGTAAAAGAACTCTTTCGGGAGGAAACAGCGGCCTCTCCGGCAGAAGTGTGTCATTACTACTGTGACCATATGAGACGCCCGCACGGGTCACAGAGTCCACTCCACCTCAGTGAGGTGATTTCCCCCGAGGTAACATCCATGCTGGGAGGGGAGGAGGGTGTTAAACCAGATTTATCCTGTAGGATTTTCACATTTGATTTTGCAATCACAGACAGAAATCGCACGTCGACAAAAAGACTGACTTCGAGCCACCATGAAACCATAACATGGATGATGCTATATTTCTCACAGTGTCTGATTAAAATGTCAGTGTTAAGTGTGCACCTTGCTTACACTATAGTCCATGTAAAATCAACGTAACAATAATTTATGTTTACATTTATAATGGTTATCCCTCATCCTTCACAAAGAAAAGGGAGCAGTTGAGAAAGCACGGTGGTTTTGTGGTTAACATTGTTGCCTCGCATCTCCAGGGTCCGGGTTCGAGTTTGCATGTTCTCCCCATGCTTGGTGGGTTTCCTCAGAGTATTCCGGTTTTGTCCTACAGTCTTAAGACATGCTAATTAGGCTAAGTAGTGTTTCTAAATTGCCTGTAGAATGAGCTTGTGAGTGTACAGGTATGTGTGCCCCTTCCAGGATGTACCCTGTCTCTTGGGATAGGCTCCAGGCCCCCTACGACCCTGTATACAGGATAAAGCGGTATAGCGGTGAGGGAGTGAGTGGGTGAGTGAGTGTAAGAGCCTTGCTCAAGTGCCCTGCAGTGACAGCTCAGCATTGGTCAGATTTTAAACTCACAAACTTCTAATCAGAAGTCCAATGGGTGTCCCCATATATGGCTATCACACCAATAGACAGAAAGAAGTGTCTTTATTACCTTAAGTTTGCTTGAAGAATAGACAATCCAAAATTTTTGTCTTTTCCCAGATTACAAACTACTCCAAAGTTGTTGTCTTTTATTTGTCGTCTAAAAACTTTTTTTTTTTTTTTTTTTGGCCAGCTACTTAAAAAAAAATGATGCGCTTGTCTGTGGTCATATTGTTTGTTAATCACAGAGATGATGTGGGTTAATCAGAGGTTTATAGGTAGAGGATTGTTCTAAACGTATAATAAATTACTATCACACAAGTTTTAATAAAATTTGGCCAAGATATTATTGGCATCGTATTAAAATTATGTTTAGACACATGTGTTGGCTGAGTTTTCATGCACCTCTTTCAGGTTTGCACTTATTAAAGCATATAAAACTCTATTCCAAATTTTACCCCAATTTTACAATATTGTGCTAAAATTATGAGGCCTCATTTCTTAACATTAAGAAAGAAATGTGAACAAATGTCCTACTGTGCTAAAAGCTGGTTATGCAACAACATCAGCAGCAACCTCATTTCCCCTCAGTTCCAACCACCCAGCCTTCAGCATCACCAGTATACTACTCACTGTATATGTATATGTGTATATATTTGTGTGAAAACACATTCAGAGGCCATTTTAACACTTCAGTATTTTTCAGTAGTCTTGAGGAGCTTGTGTAACAGTTCACCAGAGTGAGAATTGTAATCTTTTCAAAGTTGCAACAAAAAGACTTCAGTTTAAGGAGAACATTGTGTCTTCTGATAATGTTTGTTTGTTGGTACACCAGTAACCGAGCGCTGATGAGAGTAATACTGTATATATGGAGCCTTTTCAAAAGTTTTTGTTAGTTTACAAAGTGTAGTAACACAACCTGAGACAAATGTAAACCAAACCACAATATTTATTCAAGTCTTGCTATATATCTCAGTGGTTAAGGATGTGGGCTACTGATAAGGATTCTGAGTTTAAATCCCAGCATGCTCTTTGAGTGAGGACCTTGATTTTTAAATACTTTGTGGTTTGCTCAGTCGCTTTAGATAAAAGCATCAAAATGAACAGATGCAAACCCAACTATTACTTTCTAAAAAATTTTTATTTTTTTTTACATTTTTCCCAATGAAACCCTGAATCTTTTTTTCTTCCTTAATAAAAAACATTTATAGTGCTTACTTTATTTGCACAACTATGCAAGATTCACATTTAAAAAGCAATTCAAACAAATATATTTAAATCATTTTAGCAACAATTTTGTTTTTACAAAAACATTTCAATGACTTGCTCCTGTATAAATAATTTACTTTGTAACACATGTTGCACAGATTTTTATGGGATATCGCTGATTTAAGATATTAACTTTTTTTTTTTTTAAAGAAATGTCCCCAGTTTTATTGCATTTTTTTGCCATATTGCTCACCATAAACATATGATTATAGGCGCGTTATGGGAATACACAACACCACCTGCACACCAATGCAGGCACACCAACATGATTTGTAGCATTTTTTTCTTTAAATTTCTTTGTTTAGAAATGTCTAACATTCCAGAACAAAAAAGGCTAGATGGCTAGTTCTGTCTGGCTGTCTGTCTCTGTATGAAAATGAACTTGGCATTCCAAGCATGTTTATGCTTGGGACTGAGCTGTTAACTGTACATCATGTTCTTATAGCCGTATTCATCGCATTCGATCAACTTGCTCCTTCTTCTCTTTTACAAACGCACAACTTAAGATAAAGGGCTCGACTTAACGATCTGCACCCCTGTGTTTTATAAGATAGTAAATTGTGGACTGATACTGATTTCTACTATCTTGATATTGTGAATCTAGAAATATCAAGTGTTCCTTTTTTTTTTTTAATTATAAATAAATAAATAATATAACAATAGCTAAAATTAACCCAGAAAAATAAACTGTAATATTTATTAATTTTGTTTAATACTTGTTAACCAAGAATAAGTAAAAAACTATGATTAAGATTCTTTTGTGTGGCAATTCATGTATGGCTGAACTGATTCCAAAATTAAATTTATAAATGTTTTGGTAATAAATTATTTTGGCAAGTGTGTTTAGAATTGTAACAAAATCAGAAATAATTTTTATATAGAATTGGGATATTTATAAAATTGCGATCCTTATATGATACAGAAGGACAATATAAATCGGCACCTGTATATCGTGATAACATTGTATTAACAGGTCGCTGGTCATTTTCATCCCTACTTCTTAACATTTCTATTTCATTTCTGTAACATATTAAAATTAATAAAAGCTGTAATAGACTTATATTGATAAATAAGTAATTAAACCTGCTAAAGTTAAAAAAAGTCTTACTTAAGCCTTTTTCAACTCAAGGTTTCCCAAAAGGTGGCCTAAGGACTGTTTTGTGAAATCTTATTAAAATATAGATTATATAAAGTTGTAGTACTAATAATTTCTAATAATTCTGTAACTAATTAAAAAAGCAATATGTTAACAATTAACACACTAGTGTTTCAAGGAAAAAAAGTTTCATAACTTTTTATAAACTTTTTACTTAATGTTAACCCACAGAGGCAAATATTAAAGGTGTGGGAACCCAATTTTGGCTATTTTTAGCCTTCTGAAAGTTAAGGTTAGTGACCGACTGTTTAGTTTATCCAAATTTAGAGTTTTCTAAGATACAGGATAAATTATGTACAGGTAATATTTACGTTTGGGGCTGTAATAAACACCTTTAACTAACTCCCCACATTAATAAAGTAAAAGCTTAAATATAGATCATAAATAAGTAGGATGTAAATTTTTATGCACTACAGATGAGTAAGAAGCAAAAAAGCAATCATTAAAAAGGAATTAGTACAGCTCCTTTTTTTCTTTTAAGCTTATAGTGACTAATTAAACACCAGCAACACATCCGGAGCTTTAATTCAGTCCTGTTACTTATACTGAAGAGCGATTTCATCCCCATGTGCATATTTAATGAAAAGCAGTGGTGTCATTCTACCGTCTTACTTTACCAGCTCCGGTACTGCTACAGGTTTAATCAGTCACATGCTAAAATATGTACAGTATAGTACAATGTTATCGTTTACATACAATCAGTTAGTTTAATCAAAAGCACTTTCTTTAATCAAGCTTAGTTATATTGCTACTGACTGGATAACTAATGTTCTCAGTGAGTTTAAATTCTGAGAAATTATATAGTCACGTTTGTATAGTGTGTAGTTCTCTCTTAGCATCGTCTAGCACGTAAAAGCTGCAAGTAACGGATAAAAATGTAATAAATAACTGAATGTGATTTATCTTTATGACTAATATTTTTTAACATAATCACAAATACACAAAATTTTTTATCAAACATTCAGTTTCACATTCATTTCTGCTAAATAATCCTGATAAACTGGATAAAGAAGGACACAACTTTCAAATAACTTTCAAACATTCCAAACTGATGTTCTAATTTGTCTTATAAATAAAAAGATCATCCTAAAAAATATTTCCTCCACAAATAAAACTACCTTGCTAATTTAATTGAAAATACCTAAAAGCTAGTAAGCTAACATCATTAGGAACCCAATCAAGGTTAGCTATAAAATGTTATATAAAATTATTAAATATAATAGGATTATGCCAGGTAGCAAATTTAAAAATAAAACTAACTATCTAGCAGTACAGAGTAACACAAACAAAGTTAACGAACTAGTTAATATTTAGTAATTATGTGTCCAAATTGCTAGATAGGAAATATTAAAAGATCACCATTTATAGCCAAACAAGCTTGTTAAATAATATGAGAAGTTGTCAAACAATGCTAGCTAAGGGATACTAGCTAATATTAAAAATATATATATACTAAAGCATGGATTCGTCTTCATGTATTTACATTTCACAAGTTATCTATAATAAATATATTTATCTTGGTAAAAATTTGTTGTGAACAAAGTTAGCAAAGTAAAATTAGAACGCATTTATAAGTTAGCCATATCTGAAATAAATAAATAAATAAATAAAGCTAGCTAAACAGATAACATTAAAAGGATGTTTGAAACACACCTAGCCAGCTAACTCTAGAAAATATGCCCTACCATAATTGTCTGGCCAAAATAAGTTGACCATATTTTAAAAATGTCTCAAATATAGCTAGTTAATTAAGAAACAAAATACTAAGATAGAGCTAGTTAGAAGATGTTGAAAATTTTGTCCTAGCATACCTAGCTAGCTAACTAACTAATATAAAAAAATGTCTGAAAAAATGTGAAAATTTTCACTATTTTCACAGGCATAGCTAGCTACCCATACAGTATAGAGCTTGTTTTTACTAACTAACATTAAAAAATATTACCACGCTGAGCTAGCTAATCATATATTTAAAATGATGCTAGAGAATATCTAACTAGACATAGCTACTGTACTACATAACGTAGCTAACTATTGGAGAATATCCAAAAGTAAAGCTAGCTAGTTATTTTTAGGGGAAAAGTGTTACGCTAGTGTTTCAGTGCAGACCCCTATCATTTATCCTAGCATGGGGAACATGGTGTACAGGTCTGAGCATTAGCAATGCTTTAGCTCTCTATACTGTAATGTAAATCCACAGTGATTGAAAATAAGACCTTGGGATTTATACCAGGCACATTCAGGTGTGTTTTTTTACTTTGAAAAACAAAGACTGAGATGTTCAGCAGTGACACAGTGATTATGTGTGGAGAGAAACAGAGTGAAAGAGAGGGAGGCCTGGAGATAAGGTGCATAAGATTACTTGCAGCTCCTCTTCTGATAAACACCAACCCTAATAAATCTCACCTTAATTAGTTCTCGGTAGTGACGACAGCTGTGCCGAAAACACAAAATCAAATAAAAATGTTTCCCCTTGATTGTGAATAAACAAAGAATGACGCAGATTCCTCGTAAGCACTTTATTGAAAGCTCGGTGGAGGGACTTACAGACAAACCTTTATCCTTTTATCCCTAACCATGAAATATAAGTGTGCAAAAAAAAAACTTTAAAACTATTGCAAGAGTGAATATTGTATAAAAAGTGAGTATAATATTGTGAATATTATTATACCAAGCATACTGTACAAATAATTAATATTGATATTTGTTTAATTATGTCTGATGTCTTCAGAATATTGGACCCCCACCTAGGGGGCGGGGCTCAGAATCAATTTTGTATTTGAATTTACATTAGATTCTCTACCAGCTTTGACTCGATTGCATGAATTTATTGCATCACTTTGTTTGATACATAACTTTATAAATAAGTTTTATATACAGTATACTGGGTAGGCCATAAGTTTCCATACAAAAATTGTATTTATTTATAAGAATAAATATAATATAAATATAATATGCTCTACAATCTAACATTGTTTTGAGAACAATGTTAGATTGTTCTTAAAACAATCTTAACTTCGTTAAGAAGAAGAAGAGTGTTCAAAACATGAAATAATAAATTACACTTATTGATTATTAAGTAAATATAAACATATTAAAATGGTTTCTTTTCGATTATAAACACTTTCTACATGCCACTTGAAGTGTGAGAGAAGAAAAATGTGAAGAATATTTACGTATTATTATTACTCCATAATAATTTGTGTAAAAAAGTGCAATGGTTGGATATGCAAAACCTTAAATAATAGTCAAAATTACATTAATAAAACTTTTTTTTTCTTCGATTTTTACACAGCCTTAGCTGTCATTAGAGTGTGTATTAAATCAGGTATTTGCATAACCTCTATTAAACTAAAATGATAAAAATAGTGTACGGAAAACTGACTCTCCTGCTGGAGTGTGTTACAGTATCAGTGTTTGTCATCTCAGAGTTTCTAGATTACATAACAGTCTGCTTGAACCAGTAACACCGGGATGCCAAAAATAGGAGGCGCTTTCTTTTTCCACTTTAAGCACCGAGGAATGTGAGTCATTTAACCAAAGGGTTTATTCACGAGGAAATAGATTAGTGTGAACGCTTTAAACGTGACTTGTGACAGCTCTATCTCTTATGCAGTGTGTGTGTGTGTTTGTATGTGTGTTCTGGTGAAAGTCGAGGCCTGGTTCGAACATCGTAGCTCGTCTCAGCCATGAAGCCATAACTTATAAAAATAGTTTTACGATCGAGCTCCAGGTTCATATTCCTGATGTGCTGCCACAAGTCATGAGCTAGGCTGAGTTATTGGGACTTTTGAAGAACTTTCCGAGACCGAGACATGGCCTTGTCTTCAGTAGGGTTTTAAAAAACACTGTCATGATAATTGATTGTGATTTTGAGATCATATCTTCCTTAAGCACAGAGTACAGTATGTCATAAGTTCTCACAGGTTTATGTTAATTCACTCATTTCCATGCGTTTTCGCTTCTATAGGCATAAGCTTGGACGCAGAGTGGAAAATGTGCAATCGTTATTATGGTGACATTTTTATATGGAGAAGTTATCATTATAGTTGTGTTAATATAACATGCGTGGAAGGAGTCTCCATTGTGAGCAATTTTTGCAACAGTATCGTAACGTAAGAATACGTTAACAATATGGCGGTGTCGTCTAACTTCAAGTAACAGCATAACCATGAGGGATAGCATTCATCTTATTTGCATGTACAATAGCACATCGCTGTAAAGTTGTCCATCTTTTTTGTAACACTTGACATTTGCCGCTAATGTGTGATGTGATAGAACAACTGGCAACGCAATTAAAATTTTTAATTTTGTCATACACTCTCATACACAGTACGATATACAGTGAAATGCTTATACGACTGCCGGTGACCTTTATCAATAAAAAATGAATTATGAAATTAAAAAATAAATAAAATATAGAAAAACTTAAGATATAAAAAATATTGCTATAAAAGATAAGAACAAAATATAGTAAATCGATTTCTATGCTTGTATAATGTGACAAGGATAGAAGACCAATTAAATGGCCTGATGGTGGCATGACTCATATCCCTACCATTTCGCCATTCTTAGGATTGCCGAACGCTCTGTCAGCCAAATGATCAACAAACCGTGTCATGATTGAAAACAAGTGGCGCTGAACATCTCTCAGTTAGGTCAGTGGAAAGGCATGTCGGTGGAGCAGCTAGCCCGTGTCCTGAGATGGGGTGGGGCCAAACAGGAAGAAACGATTCACTAGGGTTGTTATGGTGACCGCCAGCTTCCTCTAATGGCTGTGTTTTGTGGAATGCAGTCAGCCAGTGGTTGGTAGGTAACAACAGGAAGGACGATAGAAATCACAATATTTCACTCTGTTTTTGTTTTTTTTTACCTGTTTTAAGAGTGCCACCTTCCACACACACACACACACACACATGCTTTATGTTAAAAATAGTGTTTAAGTGTTTGTCCCTCCCAAATATTCCGAAACCCCACCACCACCCCAACTCTCAATAAACTAGGTCTTATCTACTGTAACAGCACGGGTCATCAAACAGAATCCTATTAAGATCTATACATACATGCACACTTTATCAGGGCGGGTCCGTGTTGCTGTACTCTGTCGTAATATTTTCACTCTCTATACGCCCTGAAAGTCCGCAGAGTGAAACATTACAGCGTTTCTCGTCCCCGTGACCTGCTCAGAGAGGACAGAGAGGACATCTGGGTTAGCGGGGGAACTGAAGAACAGCCTGTCTCTGGAATGTCGGGGGTGTTTTTTTTCTTTTTCTTTTAATGCCATACCCACGGGGTTTATCATCACATCCTTTTTAAAAAAAAAAAAATTCAGATTATATTTCCATGAACACACTCGCACCACCACACTGCAACAAAGACTCTCTTCATTCTCAGGTGGGCCAAATTCAACCTATGTACAGAACAGAATGCTGTTTGAGACGCAGCAACTGATTTAAAGACGCTTCACAAATCTGAAGCTCTTTTAGTACATCAGGCGTTTCCTTCAGTAACTCGGGGTTAATTTTCCTTAACGGATAGTCAAACATGTTAACAACCAATAATCGATTAATTATTCGAAATTAATGAGAACTTGATGACTCCCTTTTTTTTTCTTAAATATCACTCGTTTTCATTCAAAATGAGAATAACAAAAAGACATTGCCTGCAAGTGTACCTAGGGTAATAGATACAGTATATGGGCTACAGAGAAACATTATGCAAAATCAAACATTATCAGTTAAATTCTCAACAGCAATTAAACAATCAACGATTTTTCATCTAAGTGCTTAACAGAAAGTGAAACAAAAACTATATGTTTAAATGTGAAGTGTTAATTTATTGACTTATTTTTAACTAATTTGTTCATATTAGGGCTGCAACTAATGATTATTTTGAAAATCAATTTATCTATTGATTATGAATGTGAATAATCGATTAATTGTCACAATTTCTTAATAGCTCTTATGTAGCTTTCAGCTTTTAAGTTTAGGCTGAGGTTGTTTTGTGGCTGTTACTCACTTCACTTTAGTAAGCCTGACGCCTAACAAATCTCCCACTTGTGGGACTAATAAAGGTTTATCTTCTCTTATATGTCAGAGCGTAAGTATCGGGCACGATGATGTCACAAACGAATCGACAAATCAAATTTGTTGCCAACTAATTTGATTATCGATTTTAGTTTACAATGTGGAATAAAAGTTGCGTCCCTAATACACGCTGTATGGATATGTTATTTGCTTTGGTGTGATAGTACCTTGTGGTACAAGAGGTTTATATGACCACGGTCTCTCTCTCTCTCTCTCTCTCTCTCTCTCTCAGCTCAAATCGAGGTAATCCCCTGTAAGATCTGCGGAGACAAATCATCAGGGATTCATTATGGAGTGATCACATGCGAAGGCTGTAAGGTAAGGTAGACCTAAGGTAGATATATATATATATACAGTGAGGTCAATAAGTACTTGATCACTTGCTTATCAGCCAGATTTCTGACCCTTAAAGACCTGTTATTTTGCTATTAAATAGTCCATATGCTTCTTACGGAGCCACTCCTTGGTTTTCTGTCATGTTGGAAGACCCAGCCACGACCCATCTTTAATTCTCTGACTGAGGGAAGGAGGTTTTTGTCCAATATGTCCAAAATATCCTCTCCTTAATAATAATGTCCCTTGTGCAGAAAAACATCCCCAGAGCATGATGCTTCCAGCCCCATGCTTCACTGTAGGTGTGGTATTATTGGGATGATACTCATCATTCTTCTTCCTCCAAACACGGCGAATGGAGTTAAGACCAAAAAGCTCTACTTTGGTCTCATCTGACCACATGACTTTCTCCCATGACTCCTCTGGATCATCCAGATGGTCCCTGGCAAACTTCAAATAGGCCTGGACATGGGCTGACTTAAGCAGGGGAACTTTCCGTGCGATGCAAGATTTTAAACCATGACGTCTTAGTGTATTACTGATAGTAGCCTTGGAAGCGATGGTCCCAGCTCTCTTCACGGCATTGACCAGCTCCTCCCCTGTAGTTCTGGCCTGATTCTTCACCATTCTTAGCATCATTGATACCCCATGTATCTACTTAGACTTTGGCTGATTGTGGGGTGCACAGGTGTCTTTATGACAGCTAACGACCTCAAACAGGTGCTACTGATTTAGAATCATGAGCAGAGTGTAGCTGGACTATTTAAAAGCAAAATAACTAAGGGTCTTTAAGGGTCAGAAATCTGGCTGATAAGCAAGTGATCAAATATATTATTTTAACACAGTAATTCACAAATAAATTGTTTTAAAAAATCATACAATGTGATTTCCGGATTTTTCTTTTTAGATTTTGTCTCTCACGGTGGAAATGCACCTATGCTGAAAATTGTAGACCCTTTTTTTTTTTTCCCCCCTTGCCTGTACTTAATGATGATAAATATATTATGATCTCCTAAATATATTTGGATAAATTACCTGTATAATGCTTAGAGCATTGAAAACTCAGTGCTAGGTTTCTTGCCTTGCCATACACCAGTCTATGTCTTTTTATTTTTTTTTATGCACTTGTCTTTAAGCCCATATAATATTTCCAGCTGCTATTTTGTACTTTAGTGCAGTGTATACTTCATTTATATAAGAATTTTAAACATCTTATTATTGACACCATATTTTATTTTAAAACCGTGTTCCCGTATAAATGTCATGCATGATAATGTCCCAATTTCATTTATCATTGATTTTTTTTCCCTTACAATGTCATTTATGAGTCTGCGTGATATTATTAATTTTCTAACCCAAATTTGAATTTTACTTCCCCCTGCAGGGTTTCTTCCGGCGCAGTCAGCAGAACAACGCCATGTACTCGTGTTCTCGGCAGAGGAACTGTGTGATCGACCGGACGAACAGGAACCGGTGTCAGCACTGCCGGCTGCAGAAATGCCTGGCGCTTGGCATGAGCCGCGACGGTGAGACGAGTTCTTCTATGTATCGATTACATCGTTAAGACATCGTTGATGCGTGAAGTTTTATGTAAGGAGATGTTTATGGAACATGTATGGAAGGAGTCTCCAGTGTCAGTGCTTTGGTAAAACTGCAACTTTTTAGGAAGCAAAGGGGGTTTAATTAAATGACTGTTTATAGCTGCTCTATAAAATGTTCATTAATTTTCCATGATGTTAGAAATAAATATAAATGGACAAAAAGTCCTTCACTGAATACCCAATCATAACTTTTGACAAGATGCTGTAGCGTAAGCGTGAGAATCTTTTGAGACAACTTTGGGGTGATGGCAGTAACCCATCATCACACCACCCAGTCACTGATTATTTTTCTGTACCAACACAGCGTGGAGTGTTTTATTTTGTGTGAAAGATGTGAATAAAAGTGTAAGAAAGGAAGTGATGGGAAAACCTGTAGATATTAATGATTATTGTGAGGCTTTGACTCAAATTATAGTCTCGGTATATTAACACTATACGCTGTGTGCTTGAGAATCAGGACTGCAAGGCACATGCAGTTTTGCACTAAAAGACATTCTCTCTCGCTCTCTCTCTCTTTCTCTCTCCCTCTCTTTCTCTCTCTGTCTCAGCGGTGAAGTTTGGCCGCATGTCTAAAAAGCAGCGCGACAGCCTGTACGCGGAGGTGCAGAAGCATCAGCAGGGTCAGGAGTGCGCCGGCGGCATCGTCTCCTCCGCCATGGTCGGGGAGGAACCCGGAGAGGCCAGCCCCGACGGACACACGCGAACCTGCAGTCGCAGCTCCAGCACTGCGCTCAGCGACCTCGACGACCTCGGAGGCCTGCTGTTTGACCTGCCCCTGACCCCGGAGTCCGAGTACTGCGGCCTGGAGCTGCCAGGGAACGACAGGACGAGCGGAGAGGGGAGCAGCGGCGAGAGCAACTCGTCCTCACACAGCTCCACCGAGTTAAAACACGAATACCAGCTCCTGCATTCGCACTCGCCGTTAAACGAGGGGTTCTCGCTGCTCGAGACGGGTCAGTCCTACAGCGCCACCTAGAAACACTCATACAGGCTGAAAATCTTATTTAGGAAAGATTTTATTTCATTTCGTACATTTTGTTGAAAAGTCTTGATTTTTATATTTCTGTGTGTGTGTGTGTGTGTGTGTGTGTGTGTGTGTGTGTGTTTGCAGAACGCATCGCTCAGAGTGTGGTGAAGTCACATGTAGAGACGAGTCAGTACAGTACGGAGGAACTGAAACGGCTCATGTGGAACCTGTACACCGCTGAGGAGACTCGCACGTACCAGAACAAAGTACTCGTCCCCATAAACAAACAAACAAACAAACAAACAAATAAACTAGAGCTCTGCAATTTGCAATTTGTTTTAGATTTATACACTGAGTATAAAGACTTGTATGAAGTAAATGTGACTCTACCACACACACACACACACACTCACACACGCGTGTTGGTTCCCGTGCAGGCGATGGAGGTGATGTGGCAGCAGTGTGTGGCGCACCTCACTAACGCCATCCAGTACGTGGTGGAGTTCGCCAAGCGCATCCCCGGCTTCATGGAGCTGTGTCAGAACGACCAGATCGTCCTGCTCAAAGCAGGTTAGAGAGAACACACACACACACACACACACTTACAGTACATATAACCAGCATTACCCTATATTCTTATATGAAGTCACGTCTTGTATGCAGTTCGAGTTTTTCTTTTACATTGCAAGAGAATAAATCTGCAGTTGGTCTCTCTTCCTCTTCTTCCATTCTTATTCAGATTTAATCCACGCATTTTTAAATAAACTTCACAGACTGTTCCAAGTGTTTAAAAAGGGTTTTATAAAAATATTTTTTTTTTAAATAAAAAAGACCAAGATCCGTGCCGTGCTCAGATTCCTAGAGATCTCACACGTTTTCTGCGTTTGCATTGTGCTGCACGAACGTCTCGGTGTTCTTATTAAAGTGGACGGCGAGTATAAGTTCACACACTCGCACTTCAGTTTGCATTATGATTTTTCCTCCCTCTCCGCAGGCTGCCTGAGCGTGCTGCTGATTCAGATGTGCCGAGCCTACAACCCTGTGAACCACACGCTGCTCTTCGACGGGAAGTTCGCCAGCGTGCAGCTCTTCAAAGCTCTCGGTACGCCGCCTTTCGGGTTCTTATGCAACGCTCATGTTTTCTTCTCACGAGGGTGTGATTAAGGAACGCCAGAACCTGTGCCAACTCGCGTGCTGATCACTCGATCGCAAGGTTTTTTTTTAAAAAACCTGATTGTCCTGTCTGACTTGTGTACAGACAGTGTGTAAGTAAAATGACTCCCATCGCTTTGACTGGGTACGGGTTAATTAGCTTAATCGCTAGGATCAATCGGAGCACTTAATCCGCCAGTTCTGTGAGTTCTTGAAGTTTCTACACACGATCGATCGACTCTTTGAGAGCTGGAGAGCCGCTGTGGGGGAACTATTGAACACTTTTTTTATATTTACTTTGTAGGTTGTGACGACCTGGTGAACGCTGTGTTTGACCTCGCTAGATCAATGAGGGGCCTGCAACTGACGGAAGAAGAAATGGCTCTCTTCAGCGCCGCCGTACTGTTCTCCCCAGGTCTTACATCTCATTTAATTCAATCCTATATCCAAGAATTGATTTGTTCTCCATCACCATCATCTCATCACATTCTGCATAACATCTACACTGCTTGCACAAAATGCAAAAAAATACGTAAACTCGATTTGCTTGGCTTTCCACTGACACGTTTTGAACGGCTCCCGGATGTACGCACATCTTAGCCGGCTTAGTTTGGATATTTTTGGGCTGGTTTTATCTGTATTGTGGGCAGTGGTGGCTCAGACAGTTACATTTACATTTAGTCATTTGGCAGACGCTCTTATCCAGAGCGACTTACATTTTTATCTCATTACACATCTGAGCAGTTGAGGGTTAAGGGCCTTGCTCAAGGGCCCAACAGTGGCAACTTGGTGGTTGTGGGGTTTGAACCTGGGATCTTCCGAACCGTAATCCAACGCCTTAACCACTGAGCTACCCCTGGCCCCAGCTGTGGGTCACTGATCAGAAGGTCGGGGGTTCAAGCCCCATCACCGCCAAGTTGCCACTGTTAGGCTCTTGAGCGAGGCACTTACCCCTGTCTGTTCCAGGGGGCGCTGTATCCTGGCACGACCCTGCCCTCTGACCCCAACTTCCTAACTGGGATATTTAAAAAGGTTTTGACTGTGCTGTAAGGTCCATGTGACGAATAATTGAATCCTAAATCTTAATTATTTAATTTTGTTATTAGTGAAGTATCGATGAGGTTACTGATATCAACACAATACCATGCTTTTTTATTTGTTCAACGTGTTCCGATATATATGAACGTCTGACATTTACAATACAAATAAGCAATACTGTATGTTTAACAGTGTTGAGTAAAGAGCCCCAGGATGGCCAACCTGCGTGCATCACTCACGTCTCAAGCATCTCATAACTTCATAAAGTTCATCATTATCAGCACATCATTGACCGACGTCAGTGCGGCTGAATAAAATGTTCCCTGACGTCCTTGACTGATTAATACTACGTAGTTTACTATTTTAATTTTTGTTTTTAATACATTATTTTGAGCCACTTGTTTAACACAGCATGAACTGTTCCAGACGAGACAGATAAAACTTCCTGAAAATAACTCTTTTGGACAGGAGTGTAATAGATAAGACATTTCATTTCAGTGTATAGACACAGGATATACTGAATAATCATAACTCGGTAGGAAACTTGCGCTTCAGTGTACGTGTGTAAACCTTTATGGACGAGATTGCAGGTGACCTTGACCTTGACGTAAAGATAAAAATGGTTCAACACTGAAAACTTTATTTTATTAAAAATAAAAAATAAATAAAAATCTCGAAGGCAAAATGTCTTACGTGTGTTTGTGTGTGTTTTATCTCAGATCGACCCTGGATTTCAGACAGACAGCAGGTTCAGAGGTTGCAGGGGAAAGTTTACCAGGCGCTGCAGCGCTGTCTGAACAGAGAGGGCGCCAACGAGCACAAATTCAACAAGGTGAGCATAACCACCATTTTACCGCACACTTACATCCTGCCTTCGTTCGATGTATTACGGTATATAAAAACAACAAAAAAAAAAACAAAGTTTGAAAAACTGTATACATCTTTAGCCATGTTATTTTTTGTATTATGCTCAGATGCTGGCAAAGCTTCCTGCGATAAAGTGCATCTGCAACCTCCACGTTGATAAGCTGGAGTTTTTCCGCCTGCTCCACCCAGAGACGGTCTACAGCTTCCCCCCGCTGTACCGGGAGGTCTTCGGGAGCGAGAGCTTCCTCCCTGACTCCACCAAGGGCTAGACTCTCAGACGCAGTGCCGCGCTAAATGGTGCTCGAAAACGTGAACGTTTAAGAAGAAAGACACAGAGAGAGAGAAAGAGACTGGTAGATGTGAAGCATCACGAACAGACCAGCATCTTACTGACAATCCTGCACACAACACTTTTACACTCTGAACCCTAGAGTCCCTTTCTCTGAGCTCTTTCCTTACCAGGTGCAGCCCGAACATAACAACCAAAAGGGGGCTTTGAAAGGAGAGCAGAACCGGCTTGTAGGACCGTTTTTAAACTGACAAGACAAACAGTGTCGAATCGTCAAAAAGTTCGGACAGGTGGAAACTCTGGTGCTGGAAAAATGGTGATAAAAAAAATAAAAACATTTATCTGTTTAGTGTTTATCTGCATAGTTTGTAGCTGAAATCAAACCAACAACCAATCAAAACGACCCGTTTAATCGAAATGTTTTATTAAAACGGTTCGTCTGAACGTTCCTCCTTTTGTAGCGGCTTTATTTATCTTAAGAAAATCCCGTTTACAAAACCAGCACTCGACTAGTGCAGGCATGCTGCCAGGATAACGTTGCCATGGTGATTAAGTTCTGTAATGAAGTACCACTGTCATTAAATCTGCACAGCTGGTCATGAATTAACAAATTTTATTTCAAATTTAAGTTTTTTTTTATTTCGCTCTCAAGTGGTTAGCTAGCTAGAAAGATGTCAAACTTTCTCAAATGATGCGAACTAATCCTGTACAGAAAAATGAATAATTCAGATTGCTGTGCATGACCTTAAAAAATCATGACCTTAAACACAGCAAAAGAACTTCATAGTAAAGTGTCGGCACGTTTCCTTGATCGTGGCTTTGCCCATCACTCTCTCTGCCCTTCCCACAGAGGGAAGTGTACAGTACAGTAGCTGCGTATCAGCGTTTAAATCACTGACGGTGTCGGTGGGACACAACTGTACGTTTTTCCACCTTTTTTTTTATGCAGTTGAAATATTGCACAGCCTCAAGGATGAGACGGAATGTATTATTTTATTATTTTAGCTTTTTTTTTTATGGCGCCAATCTTGCTAATACTATGCAGATGTGTTAATTAAAGAAAACTCCAATTGGAAATTGGAAAGTCCACTTCTTTCTTCTATTCTATTTCTTTCCTTTTTTCCCCTGGAACAGCCACTCTGAAAAGAGGCATGCAATAGTTTAATTTTAATTGTGTGTGTGTAGCATTTAAAACAAGAATATATAGAATAAACCATTCAGAAAGAACATTAAGGTGTGGTGCACAATACCGTATTTTCCAGACTATAAGCAATTTTGTTAAAAAAAAAAAAAAAAAGCCAGGTAACATACACATTGTCATTATTGTAAACAAAAATTTGCATTAGTCTCTTTGATAGTTTCTTTTATGGTATTCCAATCAAACGAAAGTACATAAAGTAAACAATGATACATTCTTTTTTTTTTTTAACTAGTATTTTTAATTTACTTTTTTTAAATACACTGGAACCTTGATTTACAAACGCCCCCGAGTACGAACAAATCGGTTCACGACCAAAATTTACCAAAAATTTGTCTCTGTTTACGAACTCCTCCTCGAAACATGACCCAGAAACTGCCATCCCAAGCTGCTGCTATCAGCTGTACGAAGGCATGAGTCAAACTATCAACCGTTTTGTATTTTAAATTTACTATAATCCTTTACATATAATTACATAATCCATTACATATGCTATTAGTTATTTCTTTTATTTATTAATTATTTACATGATGTAAATTAAACAATTTTAGATTTAAAAGGCAAATTCAGAATGGCGTTTTCAGAAGTCGTGTGCAAGAAAGTTGCACATAAATTGTTACTAATGTTTTGTAGAAACAAGGAACAATATAATCCAAAAAATAATAATACAATAATTAATAATATAATTTTTTTATAATCCAAAAATTAATAATACAATAATTATACAGTTTCCCTTTGGGATTAATAATAAGCCATAATACAGTAGAACTAAACAATTAATGACTCCACCACTAGAGGGTGCTGAAGTATTGGTTTACAGTTGAAATAAAAATGTCTACAATATTAGTGCAGCATACTGTACATAATGTTTGCATAGTCTGAAAAATATGATGCATTAATTACTGTGAGTTAATTATTATTATTATTATTATTATTATTATTATTAACAACATTCTGACTCAAGGTAACCGATTATAATGCTACTTTCTTTTTGTTGTATTTTAAAAGCAGGTTAATAGCACTTAAAGGTCTTACACCTTCACAAATGACAAAAGTTATGACACCCTCTGACCCGGAGGCAAGGCGATATTCAGATCAGCACTTTCTCCCACACAAACCCCTGCCTTCTCCAGGTCTTTCCCTGTTTCTCATGGATTATTTCCCTTTCCCTTAATCAGTCAAGCTCTGGGCAGCTAGGGTTAGCCCCACTTTTGTTTAACACACCTTGACTTTCAAGCAAATAAACACATTAGCTTGGCACATAACATATTTTACAGACTAAACAGCACAGCAGTGTTGTACATGACGTGAAGTGGAACTGGCAGGCCGAACAGAGATGTGCTCTATTAGCTGGAATATAAGCTGCTTGATTTGTTTGGTTTTTTAAACAGTAATAAATGTAATTTTTTATGCATTTACAACAGCAAATCCAGCAACTGATCCAGACTGTTTACTGTGATTTTTAACTTGGGCAGTGAGAGAAAATCAACGTTACTGAATGTGTAAAATCTGGCATGAATTTTAACCTGGTCTTGTCTATGAGAACACACAGAATTGTATTAAATGAGGTCCATATTTTAAAACTGTTGCATCCATTTTCAACATGTTCCATACCCATGTCCTGGAGTAAAGATTATTCTCAATATGATAGGAGCTTTCTTTAAAACTGTTTCGGTTGTCCTGGACATCGCTTCAAATATCATGCCTGAATAGCGTCCCTCCTGATCTATACTGGTTTACTTGTGTTTTTGGGGGGTTTTTTTTGGTTGTGTTGTGTAAGTTGCGTGTTTATGACCATGTGGTAATGGGACTGTGCAATAGATATGACAGATACATTTTAGCATTCTGAGTCAGTTAATGCGATAATTTGGTCTGAAATTCAACATACCAAACCTAAGCTGCGTTTAACATATTAATAGTAAGATGAAGGAAAACGAAAACAAAGCGTGACTTATAGCGTTGAACTTTTTTTTAATTTTGTGTGTACAAACTGCTGCATTTGCTCCCGTCTTTCTAGTTTTCAATGCATTTATTCTCTCTCTCTTACACACACAGGCACACACACACACACACACACACACACACACACACTCACTCAGGGAGTTAGCTGGGCTCTCGCTCCCATAATGTCTTCTTCAGACACTTTTAACCCTGCAGAACAGAACATCCTTGAACCTCATCATCATGTGTGTGTGTGTGTGTGTTAGTAACTCATCTCCTGAATGTTAAGATTTTGTTCCCACAGAAGTGTCACTTTTTTCCTGAAATTAAATAGGATCTTGTATAGTTATAAAATAATATATAGATATACTGTATAAAGATCAATTCTAGTTTTAAGAATCTTGTTTTATTTTTTTTTGTTATTTCTCATGGCTGTCTTTTTTTTTTCTTCTGCAGCGTTTCTCTTTCCTCACTCGTTTAGTGTTGTCCTTGTCCGTGTGGATTGTAATTATATTTTTTAAAGAGTGTGCAGAGAATCTGACTTATGATCCTTCTAGTTTCCTTATTTTTGGACTCATTGACCTAGATTTTAATAACTATAATTTATGACATGGATACAAGTATTAAAAAAGGCAAACATAATGTAGAGTTGTATTTTTGGGGATACAATATGTGGATTAAAAGTGGAATAAATGCTCTTTTTATGTAGCATACTGGTGTTTGGGTGCATGTGTGTGTGTGTGTATGTGAATTTCAGAAAAAGTAATGAATGATATTCACTTATAATACAAATATAACAGCATTGTAGCATTATACACACTATATCTCATTATACTGTACATCATTTACTATGTTCTGCCTCCCTGTGGTCTGTATGTGAACTGCAGTTATCAGGCTTTGACAGTACACTGTAACAATAGTATAATTTCTGGACAATATGCAACAGTACTGTGACATAAAAAATTAACTAATGCCAAAAAATCTAATGCCCAAAGCTGCTTTATGAAATGTAATGCCTTTATTCAGGTTCTAATATTACCAAAGCTAAAAAGTCAAACCTACTGTAATACAAAATTTCTACCAAATGTATCAAAATTTTGATCAAACAGATTTATTTTGTATGGACTTAAGCAAGTTTCTGAATGCTAAAATAGTCATAAAATGCAAAGGGCAAACACTTTACAGTTTAATGTGTTGTAATGTAATGATGTACAAGTCTAAAAAAAGGAAAAAGTCAGAGAGAGCTAAAGCTGAAGGAGCGAAATTTGAATAAAAACACAGAGGCAGGAATGGGAGATACGTTGATGCATTTATAGAACTGGAACCTAACCAGTGGATGTCCAAATGCATGGGTTTCCTTACATGCACATTCACACCAAACTTACGAACAAACCACAGACTCTGAATTAAGCAGGAATGTATGAACACTACATTTCTTTCATGCTGTAGTAACCTCCTCCAACAGGGTTTTCAGCTACAGTAGATGCTCTTCTTCTGTCCCTGACCTAATGCGTTAGTAGGAGAATATTTTCGATAGAGACTACAAAGTACTTTTGTGAGTTGCTCTGGCCAACAGTGTCCACTAAATGTAAATTTAATACTCCTACAACTGACTTACGAATAAATTTGTTCCAAAATTGTATTCAACTTATTACATAAAGGCCTATATTTTGGGGGAAAAAATTGGATTTTTTTTTTTTTTTAAATATACCATCACTTCCAGGGCAAAATCGCTGCTAGAGAATCTGACCTTTTTCAATTTGCCCACTGTCACTCAGAGACAATTTCTTAAATGCACACCCCCTCATTGTCTATAGCGCTTATTCTGTATAGGGTTGTGGGAGGTCTTGAGCCTAGTAGCCCCAGCTGGAGTACACTCTGGACAGTGTACCAGTCAATAGCAAGGCAACTTGGAAACACCAATTACCCTAATCTGCATGTCTTTGGACTGTGGGAGAAAATCGCAGTACCAGGAGGAAACCCACCAAGCACAAGGAGACACAGACCCGAGACGGGAATTGAACCCTCGTCCCCGGAGGTTTGAGGTGACAGTGCCAACCACTATGCCACCACGCTACCTCCAATCACTCGTGAATTTTTCATCATGTGAATGTTGTAGGTTCTTGTTAACTGTTTGTTGACTCTTAAGTGCTGAACTCTAAACACGCACAAACAGATTCGCATAGTAAAACTAACCCTAAAATACAGATTATTACACTGTATGTGTGTATGTGTGTATGTGTGTACCCTGCGATGGATTAGCATCCCCATCCAGAGTGTACCCCACCCTGTGCTCCAAGTCTCCTGGAATAGGATCCAGACTTCCCTCCACCCTCTATAGAGTAACCAGTATAAAAGCTTTATACCTTAATAGCCTTTTATTTTAAATCTTATTTAGGAACTTTTGTTAATATTTTGTGTGTGTGTAAATTTCCAGCCTATTTTTCAAAATTATCATTATTTTTTTATTATTATTTTTTAGGTCAGGGGAAGTCATATAAGCATTTCATTTCATTACATATCATACTGTGTATGGATGTCTATGTGACAAATAAAAATTTGAATTTGAAAACATAATTTAGGCAAAATAGAAAGTTTATTTAGAGTCTTATTTTAATTCGGGTGTATACATAAATACAAAAATCTCGATCGGATTTGTAACCGAATATTATGATTATTATTAGTAAATGCATTAGTAGTTGTAGTCACAGTATTTGGGCTGCATATAGGTGAGGCATGCGGTGACCCTGTGGTTAGTACTGTCACACACCTTGTACCTTTCGACGTATGTGTGATCTGTGTGCATGAAGATCGCATGTTCTTTTCAAACTTTGTGGGTTTCCTCTGGTTACTCTGGTTTCTTCCCACGGTCCAATGTGTTGTTTCTGTAGTGTGTGTGTGTGTGTGTGTGTGTGTGCCATACTATTGGCTGACACTCTGATATGTAGGGTAGACTCCAGGCCCTCAGGATAAGCCATAGAATTCATAATTATTTTTTGTCACAATACTAAGTTCGGTAAACAGTAGAGCAGTCCTTACAGTGCAACTAAACTTTTAAGAACGTATGTATATATATTACACAGTATTACAGTTCTTTCACAGCAAGTCATAAAATAAATAACTAATTGCACATTTGCAAATAATGAAAGGGTAATAAGGTGTAATGGAATGTAATTTTTTTGAAAAATATGAGTTATTGCAGAATGTTAAAAAAATATAGAATGTGAAGTGCACTTTTTCGGATGTGTGCATTTGCAAACCTGGCAGCATTTAATTCTCATATAATGCCGGGATAGAAGCTGTTCTTGATTGGTTCATGAATTGATGAACCTGAATCATTTGCCAGGGCAGCATTTTAAATAAATGATGTCCAGGATGGAAAAGGATATCATTTATGGCATCGTGCTGTATAAAGTACTTTCGGGGAAGGCAGAAAGCAGCCAATTCTTTTCTGTGTCGAGTTGATCACCCCATGGAGGGCTTTCCTGTCCACCTCTAAGCTGCTGATGTACCAAGTGGAGATGTAATAGGTTAACGCACTCTTAATGGAGCAGGAGAGATCCTCAGCAATGTTTCAAAAGTAATCTGAATGCTGAAACCCACTAAATGAGGACTCCATAGATATGAAGTAGTGTGATATCCTTTTTGTGTCTTTGAAAATCTATAATAAGCTCTCCGGTTTTGATGCATTGAGGGCCAAGTTATTTGTCCCATAACATTCTGTTAGTCTCTTAGATATTTATAAGCTGTTTCATTACGTCCTGAGATAAGTCCAACAATCTAAGGACGTGATGAAACAGCTTGTGTCGTCTGCAAATTTGATGATGGTGTTAGTGAAATGGGCACGAGTGGGGTGCAGTCGTGGGTGTAAAGGGCTTAAAAAAATGGACTCAGCACACAGCCTTGTGGTGCACCTGTGTAGAGTGTTAATGTAGAGGAGGCCTTACCTAACCATTTGGGGGTGGCTGGTTAGGAAGACCTTAATCCAAACACTCTAAAAAATTATTCTGCGGCCTCCGAGTGGCGCAGTGTTAAAGTGCTCGCCCTATCATCACCCTGGTTCGAACCCCGGGTGATGCTGTTTTCCTCTCACAGCCGGAGGCACAGAGAGAGCTGATTGGCCGAGCTCTCTCAGGGGGGAGGGATGAGAGGTGCTCGCGCTCCCACATTAATCACGGCTTTACAGCCAATCAGGGGCGTCTGTGAGCTCACGCACGCCGAAAGAGCGGCTAGCGCTTTTACTCCCCCCTAGCGCGAGCTAACGGTGCGTGAGCGAGCAATTCGAAAAGATGCGGTCGGCTGACGTCACGCGGTTCGGAGAAAACACGTGATAGTCTTCGCCCTCCCGGCTGAATGGTAGTAGTAGCCTTAATGTAGGAGCCCCCTAGTGACGGGGAGGAATTGGCCACAACTAAATTGGGGAGAAAATTGGAAAAAAAACCAAAATAATAATAATAATAATAATTAAAAAAATATATATTCTGCGGCCTTGTAAATTTCAGTTATAAAAAAGTTATGTTACCTTAATAAAATCTCTAAAAGTCACATACATGATTGTTTGAGTTAGACAAATCAAAATAAATGCCTAAAAAAACAATTATTCATTTTGTCTTAAATTTACACTATAATTTAAGTTTACTTCACGAGTAAAAATCAGTATTTGACTTACTGAATTATATTTTTAACATGCACTTAATCTTTTTTTTATACATTTCAATCAAAATATCTGTTAATGGAGTAATTGTACTGATTAGTTTCAAGAACTACAATAATACTACAATAACTACTCATGCCAACTCAATATTCTTTATGTTTAACAACAAAAACCTAAATAATTGAGTAAATTGCCCTGTGCAAGTGCTCATGGGAAGTCTGGTGTAACATCAGAGACAAGAAGGCTGTGAGGATGTGAGAATGGACATGAAGCACCTGGAACATTCTGGAACATTCCTTACAAATCCTGGTGAGTAAACAGCTAACACAAGTTACAGTAATAATGACTCTGTCTGCCTGCACACACAACTTTATAGTGTGTGAGTTACTGTTCTGAATCCTGTCACAGCCGAGCTCCAGAGCTAACGATAGCTAGCAACAGGCCAGTCCTGGGGTTCATAGTGATTTAGCTTGTTTGTTCCAACCACCGAACTGCTCAGCTAAAGCGCGTTTAATACAGACACTTAAACTCTGGTGTAAAAGGAGAGATTTAACACCGAGCAGCAGCGCGTGCATGTCCGGGTTTCCTTCGGGTTTCTCGGTTTAACCGGCGGCGGTTGTGCCGCAATATTTGAATTTCTCCCGCCAAATGCGGTGATTTTGCGCAGCCTACCGCCACTATGGCGAGGATATAAAACTAACATGTTCAAATAATTACCGCATGTGTAACATTACACACCTCACACACTGAACCGCGAGTCTGCTCGGTCACTCCGACACTTTAAGGAAGAAACTCAGAACAAATCCGGTTTAAACAGCAGAAATGAGGTGCAGTGTCCGGACTCGGGCACTGTTTTATCCGTTACTGTATATAAGTATTTTTAACATGATTAAACACTGAGCACGCAGCGGCAGATATTATAAATAAAAGTGCTAAGTACTGTACTAGTAACTAAAGCTATGAAATATAAAGATTTAGTGAAAATACAACATTTCTCTCAGAATTAGAATTGGGAGAAAGTAATATGAAATAAAAATATTGAAGTGAAACAATATGTATGTTCTGATATGTAAGTAAAATAAACTAAAACTGATTAATTTTGTGTTTGTGTGAAACATGTTATATATTTTCTATATCTCTTTCACAGCACCAACACCACTAATGAAGAGAAGTTGAATAGAGATAAAACAGAAGGTAAATGTCAACTTTTTTAAATGTTACAGAAGTATTAAATGTGTAACCATTGAATCAAAGATAGAAATAGACTATTAGTCCAAAAAGTATCTATTTGAATGGAAGTACTATTTTACCAGTCTGGTAGACTTTATATTAACAGTCACACTTGTACTTACTTGTATACTATTGTTCCTTTTTAGCATTATGGGATGGCGGTGTAAACTGTGTGCATTTGTCGCATCATCAAAAGGAATTTCGATCATTATGGAGTGAAGCATCCCAGCTGGCATTTTAACGTTGAGTCAGCGTTGAATCAACGTCAGGTGTCAGTGTTGGATAACCGTTGGATTTTGTTTAGATTTTGCAAATCTAATCAACGTTGAAATCGCAACGTCATTCCAACGTCACGTTTGTCAACATAGGTGAATTTGCCAACATTGAATCAACATTGATTTTAGTTTAGATTTTGCAAATCCAATCAACGTTAAAATTTCAACGTCACTAAAGTCCTGCTTTTCAACAGTTTATTTTGTTAAACTGTTTTCACTAAAGTACTGAAGTTTTCAACAGAACAAACACCTTGAAATGGATACATAAACGAGTTAGTGGACATGCAGAGTCAGCTAGGACAAAGGTAATTGGTAAAAGCAAGACCCGGAAGAAGATTAATAAAGACATTTCACTGATTAAAGAAACATGCTTTATTACAAAAAAAACATTTTACACAAACACGTGTTGAACTAGAACAGCCCAAACACTGGGCCACATTGAACATGGCTGGTTATTTTTCCTTTTTTCTGCCACCGCCACCCATCCTCTCTGGTGCATATTTTAAATTTTGGCCATGTGTTCATTTATTTTTGTTGTTGTTGTATCAAATGAGCTGAACACTGCGTCTGATGAAAAAAAAAAAAAAAAAAAAAGATCATTATTAGCAAACGCTAACCTCTCCAATATTTTGTACATATCAACTTGTGGTATTGCCAATGTTTCAACTATATAAATTAGTATTTACTAACATGCTTGGGTGAGCAAGAAAAGGCAGTTGGTAGTAACCAGTACTGCCAGTAGAGAAGTTAGTCTAGAGCCCTGGAGTATTATATATAATATTACAGTATGCTCTGTAGACTCCTCCAACTAAAATGATTTCTTATGAATTATTATTCTGCTTACTATATTCTATATTATTTAAAACATTGTTAAAAAATGTTAAAGAAAACTCACCACAGATGAGCTTGTAAAGATGGGTCTTCATAAAGGACACCTTCCCACTCCTTCCTCTGAGGCTCATTAGAGCCATCATTTTATTTGTCATAGTTCTGCCATGGTAAAACAGATTCATATTAGAGTATTATATTGCAATCAAGTTCATTATAAAAATGTAGCACATGACAGTATATGACAGGGAACATCACTATGGGGTGTAACGGTTCACAAAATCAACGGTTCGGTTTAAAACGATACACTTGTCACAGTTCGGTACGTTTTTGATACAGCAAAAATAAATGCCAGAGAACTGTCCTTAATTTTTTTTTTTTATTATTAACATCATAAAGTAGGATATTTTTTACTTTGAGCAATGGAGCAGTTGAATGTAAATGTAAATAATTGACTCTTAGGAGCATATAAAACAATATGGCTGCTTGTAAAAAATGAAATGTAATATTTTGTACTTATAAACAAATGTTTATTTTAGTTCAGATCAGCATTTGAGGGCAGCAATGTTATTCATAACGCAGAAATAAAACTGACGTAACGTTACTTGAAAGCATTGTAGCCTACTATTCCTGCCAAACTTTCAAAGTTACTGTTAGTTTTACTACAATAAATCAATGGCACAATGTTTCTTTCTGGTTTCCACGTCAGCTCTGTTTGATCCGTTAATAACAGAAATGTGACTGTTTCTTACTAGATCTCGCAACGATGGTATTACTTAAGTGGCGAATTCAAATGAGAGTGTTTTTTTTACTGGATCTCTTAGCGCTGTGTAGTACAAGATCGGCTCGCGCTGCTTTGGTCCAAACTGATAAACGATCTGTCACGAGTAGCTCAGTTTCGTTCCGCTTACATTACGTTTGCCATTTGAGGGTATGGTCGTGCCAGCATCCCTTACATTATGAGTGAGATCATGACGCGCTATTTGAAATAACTGTTCGGTTTGAAAATGCGTACCCAACACCGAACCGAAAGCCTTGTACCGCATGGTTCAATACGAATACACGGACCCTTACACCCCAACTATAAACTAATGCAAAAACGGAACAAAGATACTTACGCAGCCATTGACTTCTTTACATGGTCTGCAGCATCAACCCCTCCTAACCTCTTCAGATGTTTACTCTGAAAAGGAACAACAAGACATTAAAACCAGAAAAAGTGGTCAAGTAGAGTCCAGACTTAAAGCAGGCACATGAGGACAAGGTCAACAAGGTGAAAGGTATAGTTCACTTTGAAATAAAATTTTGGTATGTTTTTGCTTACCTCAAGGGCATCCAAGATGTAGGTGTCTTTGTTTCTGCAGTAGTTTAAATTTTGATATTTTCAGGTCCCATAGACCTGCATTATATGACTGAAAACTGAATGGTTTGACCTAAAAATATAAAAATTTAAACTACTGCGGAAACAAAGGATACATTCACACTGCAGGCTGAAATGACCCAATTCCGGTCCTATTTTTTTGCCCCTATGCGACCTGTATCTGATCTTTTCTTGACAGTCTGAACGACACATTTGTGATCCTTTCGAAAGATCTTATGTGGTCCAACTCTGATACGCATCCGATCTTTCGCAATGCGACTTTAGTCTGAACAGCCAGATCGCATGTATCTGACCCGCACGTCATTGTTTAGCTACTTCCGCAAACAACAAGTGACGTTGACCGTTGAGTACTCTTCTGCGCATACGGGTCACTTCTGGGTCATTTCACGTTCACACAGGAGATCACAAAAGGTCGCATTTAATTGGAAATGTAAACGGCCTTGCAAAAATGTATTACATTTTTTTTAATTTTTTTTTTATCAGAATTGAACATTAAGCCCTGCCGTGTGAACGTAGCCAAAGACACCTACATCCTGGATGCCCTTGAGGTAAGCTAAAACATAATTTTGAACTATACCTTGAACAAGCCAAATGTCATAATGGAACTGCCAGCACTTATGTAACCGTTTTGTTGCGCGTTTTTTTTTTTAGCACTTGTCCTGCTACATTACTACTACAGTGGTACATTAGCTGCTACTAGCATAACACACCTCAGAAGTGCATGAAGCCAGAGGAACTTCCTGCTGTAAAGACATTACCCAGATCAAAACATGCTGTGCACACTCTACAGGCCGCGCTTTGTCTTTTCTGTCTCTGCTGTTGTCTATTAATCAAAATGTGAAATGCCCCATGAAGCTGTACTTATTAGATGAGTGAGTTTGAGTGTTTGTCTTGCACCCAATCAGGGAGGGGCATAATATCTCTGCGAATCTTTAGCACTGAGCCCCATGTACATTAGAGTTGTGAAACCATGTTTCACTAGCCTAATACTCAGACTCCAATAGCACCTGAGGGTTAAAACTTACCAGTTCTGCTCCCTCATTAACGTCCTCCAGGCGATTCTTTAATGCTTTGAGCTCTTCTAAAGTGTTTGCAGGATTTAATTCATATGCTGTTCCAGCAGAGATGGCAACGCGAATTGTATCCTTGATATCAACAAGAAGCTGAAGAACTCTCTTCTGAAATTCTAGCCAAAAAGGAAGGGACCGATTATTATTTTTATAATGTAGTGAGTATGCTCTACACCACAAAATCAGTTCATTTTCACACAAAAAACAAAAACAAAAAAGCACTACAAAAACTAAATTTTACCAAGAATATTTGTGATATTTCTAGACAAATGTCTAATTTCTATTTAAACTACATCTAAACACTTAAAATAAGACACCTTAAAAGTAACTTGTATTTACTAGGCAATTTTTACTTGAACACAAATTCACATAAAATAAATAGAAAAATCTGCTAGTGGGGGGGGGGGGAGAAAAACTTGTGTTACAATGTGCTCATGTGAAAAAAAATCAGGTTAGTTTGAAGAATCAGCAAAGAGTCATATTGAACTGTTTAGTCTAATTCAACTTAAACTTTGGGGACAGCTAGGGACACTGGAAGACTCCTAATTATTCGTCAGCAAAATTAAGAGAATAACTTTACTTTTTTCAGACATAGGGAAGTCTTCCCTCCTCAATTTGCTTGACCCTGAGGAACCCCAACGCCGTCTCTGAAAAAAGGGATCTGGACCGACACTCTTGGCCACTCCTAGGGCTAAATGATCTGGTTTAAAAAATAAAAATAAAAAAGGGAAATTGCTACAGCAGTAATTGCAACTAAAGTATAATTCTAAGTAGTTGGAATTATAATTTTGTGTCGCAATTTACACTCACCTAAAGGATTATTAGGAACACCTGTTCAATTTCTCATTAATGAAATTATCTAATCAACCAATCACATGGCAGTTGCTTTAATGCATTTAAAGGTGTGATCCTGGTCAAGACAATTTCCTGAACTCCAAACTGAATGTCAAGAAAGAAAGGGAATGGAAAAGAAATGGAAAAATGGAAAGAAAGGTGATTTAAGCAATTTTGAGCGTGGCATGGTTGTTGGTGCCAGACGGGCCGGTCTAAGTATTTCACAATCTGCTCAGTTACTGGGATTTTCACGCACAACCATCTCTAGGGTTTACAAAGAATGGTGTGAAAAGGGAAAAACATCCAGTATGCGGCAGTCCTGTGGGCGAAAATGCCTTGTTGTTGCTAGAGGTCAGAGGAGAATGGGCCGACTGATTCAAGCTGATAGAAGAGCAACTTTGACTGAAATAACCACTCGGTACAACCGAGGTATGCAGCAAAGCATTTGTGAAGCCACAACACGCACAACCTTGAGGCGGATGGGCTACAACAGCAGAAAACCCCACCGGGTACCACTCATCTCCACACCAAAATTGGCAAAAAAAAAGGCTACAATTTGCACGAGCTCACCAAAATTGGACAGTTTAAGACTGCAAAAATGTTGTCTGGTCTGATAAGTCTCGATTTCTGTTGAGTCATTCAAAAGTTAAATTTGGCGTAAACAAAATGAGAACATGGATCCATGATGCCTTGTTACCACTGTGGCTGGTGCTGGTGGTGGTGTAATGGTGTGGGGGATGTTTTCTTGGCACACTTTAGGCCCCTTAGTGCCAATTGGGCATCGTTTAAATGCCACAGGCTACCTGAGCATTGTTTCTGACTATGTCCATCCCTTTATGACCACCATGTACCCATCCTCTGATGGCTACTTCCAGCAGGATAATGCACCATGTCACAAAGCTCGAATCATTTCAAATTTGTTTTTTGAACATGACAATGAGTTCACTGTACTAAAATGGCCACCAGTCACTAGATCTCATCCCAATAGAGCATCTTTGGGATGTGGTGAAACGGGAGCTTTGTGCCCTGAATGTGCATCCCACAAATCTCCATCAACTGCAAGATGCTATCCTATCAATATGGGCCAACATTTCTAAAGAATGCTTTCAGCACCTTGTTGAATCAATGCCACATAAAATTAAGGCAGTTCTAAAGGCGAAAGGGGGTCAAACACAGTATTAGTATGGTGTTCCTAATAATCCTTCAGGCGAGTGTATATATATTTAACATTAAATACCTCCGTCCATGAGTGGAAGACCCTGAGGAACCCCTACGCCGTCTCTGAGAAAGGGATCTGGACTGACTCTCTTGACCAGGCCTAGGGCTGAATGATCTGGTAAAAAAAAAATAAAGAAGGGAAATTGCTACAGCAGTTATTGCAAATGAAGCATAATTCTAAGTAGTGGAATCATTTTGTGTCGCAATTTCTATTTTTACAAAAAAAGTTAAATAAAAATAATAAGAACATATGACATTTATTGAGGTCTATGCCAAACATTTTCTTACAAATGGAAGATGTGTAGTTCAGACTGCAGCTTTACACTGCTTCATTTATAGTGAAAATGTTGTACTTTTGATCATATTTAAATTAAATACCTCTGTCTATGAGTGGAAGACCCTGAGGAACCCCCACGCCACCTCTGGGAAAGGGATCTGGACTGACTCTCTTGACCAGGCCTAGGGCTGAATGATCTGGTAAAAAAATTTTTGGGAAATTGCTACAGCAGGTATTGCAAACGAAGTATAATTCTAAGTAGTGGGAATTTTTTTGTGTTGCAATTTTATTTTTACTGGGTCAGTACATCAAACATTTTCTTACATTTGGAAGTGCTAAAGAACTCAATCAGTGCAATTGGTTCGTCTAGTTTGTGATGTCCATAACAAAAAGAAATCTAATACCATTTACATTGAGTCATTTAGCAGACGCTTTTATCCAAAGCGACTTACAAATTTAGGACTACATTAAGCGAGTCATCGTGAAGAGGCAAAAAACAACGCAAGAAGTGTTCAAAATATGAAGTTCAGGTATTGATCAGAGTAGCATAAGCCCGATAAGTTAGGAATAATAATAATAATAACAGTGCTTTAAACAGTGTTTATACTGACAATATTGCACTTTTGATCATATTTAAATTAAATACCCTTTGATCATTACAAAGAGACTCAGAGGGACTGCTGCTACCACTGTGTGCCAAGGATTGAGGTCTTGAGGGGATGTCCATTTGGGTTCTTTCTGTGTTTTTAGACACTGGGAATGGTTAATATGTCAATAATTTAAAATTACTTTTACACGTATTTGGTTAGTCAACATAAACATTAAAAGTTTAAATTAACATAAAAGACAATTGAGAATTATATTTTGTGGCATTCAATTCAAGTTGTAACCTTTCAGTTCTGGCATACTAAACTTCAAAATATTTCATCCAATCAAAGACAAAATTCTTTTTACACAACCACCTACCTAACTGTGCATCTGTCATTTTGGGAGGAGTTGGAAGAACAAAGTCATCTGTAATAAGCAACAGTCATTAGATTTTATTTATTTTTTTTTTTTAAACCTTAACTAGTAACTGTAGTGACTAATTGGCCTGATACTGACACAGCCACGGTGGTGATTCAAATGCTACAATGTGCTCTAGATGTACATACCTTTTCTTAGTCTTTTCTTGGCTTTCCCATTTCTTGTATTTGCAGAATGCGGGATGCGTCTTTTCATTGTGTTGGTAGTTGTGCCATATTTACCAGACTGTGCATTGTTCATTTTGGGAGGAGTTGGAAGAACAAAGTCATCTGTAATAAAGTCATCTGTCATAAAGTACTTTCAAAACTGTAGTGACTAATTGGTCCACAGCGGTGATTAAAATGCTACAATGATGTGTACTTAATGCGCATAACTTTTGTTATTCTTTTCTTGGCTTGATTCTCATTACTTGGCTTTTTTTTTGTTGTTTTAGTAGTTGTGCAATATTTAATATAGTGTGACTAGCCGAATAGTGTGACTTTGTGAGTTTGCAGTAAGAACCATTACATCTCTACTATAATTCAAACATACTGAGCCCACCCCCATCTTCATATGACATGATTGTGTGACATGACCCACCACCACGATGTCACTGCCCCCTTTTGACCCCCTTTTCACTCCAACAAACACTTTTGTTATTATAAACTGTAAAAATACAATGAAAGCAAAACAGATAAATTTGACCACCGCACACAAAAAAAAAATTTCACTGAATCTTTGTTCTGAGTGAGTAACAATCAGAGGTAGCTACAGGCGAAACGTGTTCACAAAGATTCTGTAAATTTTTCATCATGCAGTGGTTTATTTCACTGTTTTACTTTAAATGTTCCTGCTACCAACCTGCACCTGACGATCGCACTAGCTGTGCACAAGATTCTTTTGTTGGTTTACTCTAAAAATACAATGTTACAATGATGTAGCCCTTGGGGACATGTAGACATTGCCTTCAGTGCATTGGTTCCTGTAAATTAACACCTACCTTCACATGGAATAAATGTTCGAATCTTCTTGGTAGCCTTTTCACCTAAAATTAGTAATATGCATTCTGTAAGACAGTAGTCATCTTTCAAACAATTAGGCATACATGTCTTGACTGTTTTAGTTTGAATTGACATTAATTAAATTGAAAAAGGTTATAAAACCCTACTCCAACCTCATTGTTGTGACAGAGGTATGAAAATAAATGTGAAAACCTAATTTTTTTATTACATACCTGTACTCTTTATCATAAGACCTGGAGAAGATTCTTTTTTACTGTCTTCATTGACAGATGGTTCATCTTAAAGGAAAAAAAGTCAATAAATATTTGATAGACAATTACATATTCTGCAACAATGAAGAAAAAAAGGGAAAAAAAAAGTCTTACAAATGATCAAATTAGTAAAAGTGCACTACATACCAATTTGGTAGTCGGGATAAATTTATTTTTTTTGGCCTCCTCTTCATCGGTAACTCTTCTTCTAAGCCACTTAATTCAGCAATTGTAGTAAAATCATACTTCTCGCATTCATTCTTGTCATCTGAAAGTACATACAGCAATGGTAAAATGCATACAAATGAGTAAATCTTAATATACAAAAGCAACTGGGCAAAAATGCAAGTTTGGCTATTATAAAATACTTGTTTCATTTCTATAAGCGGATATCATCTTGCATGCCAACAGTCAACAATAAACGGGCTATTGAATGACTTTTTATTGCATGATACGATTTTGTGAGGAAGGGGCAGGACTAAATAAGCTTTTTGCTTCCTCTCATTTTGTTGTTTTTTTCTGGATGAGACCGTTTGTGTTGTGCTTCTGGTTATGGCTATTTGTTGTTGTTTAAGTTAAAATAAAACAATAAGAGTCTCACCAAAATAAACAAGTACTGACATTATAGTAGGCTAGAAATGACAAAACATACATAAGAGATAGATAAATGCACTTTAATGTTCATGTAAAAGAAAAAAAAAAATAAGAAAAGTCCATATGTATGCGTTAACGATTTGAAATTTGCCTTACGTTCATATGACATAAGTCTTTGCCTTACAAAACGCATACCTGACTGAATCTTCATTTTTATTAATGGGAATTTTGTCCATGATTCTTCTGGTTCTTTGCAGGCCTTCAACGCTCTCGCAGCTCCTTGTGTAGGCCACAATACACCACCATTCTTAACCCAACATGATGGTATCACTTCCTCCATCTCCATAGTCTCCTCTCTCCACACCGCTCTAGTCCACATTGTTCTGGTCTATAGAAAAAACAAATGAGACAACTGCGAACAAGTGAATGACAATCATTTGTAACTAAAAACTTCTAACATTAAAAGATGAACAGCTATTAGTGGACTCATTTTCTTCTGTCACTTATCCTAGGCTGGTTAGTTCCTTTCAATGCCATGAAGCAATGGCATAAATACGTAGCCACTTTTGTATGGTAGACAAACTGCCTTGTGCTTCAGTTTTTTCTCCTCAATCAGCTCTCGTTTTTGGGTACCTCTTTCACCACAAAATTCCCATTAATGGACAAAATTCCCATTAATAAAAATGAAGATTCAGTCAGGTATGCGTTTTGTAAGCAATGTTAATCAGTTTTGAGTCGCATGGACTGGTGAAAAAACTGTCCAAAGTGTTGAGACTGTACACATCACACACACGTCTTTTCTGGCCTCCTTTCCTTTACCAAGGCAAAGGAATGTCCCAAAAAAAAACAGAAGTCCTTCTTCTTAGTTGACACAAATGTCCCATGTGCTGCTGGTGAGATAGGAATTTTTGAATTGTCCATTTCAGCTATCCTCTTCGATAGTTGTGCAATTGGGTTTTTTGCATTTCTGACACATTTTTTTAGTTTTTGCAGGTGGTTTTCAAACTGAAAGGCAGAAATGTCATTCAAAGATGTTTTAAAGTGCCTTGCATCTTCAGACAAGTGGATCAGGGCATGGACATTATAGGATGGAAAGATCGGGCTGTAGAGCTTGGTAGATGTTCTATAAAAATATACTAAAAGCTCTTCAGCATAGCCAATGAATGACATTCGTGTAATGCCATTGGAGTCCAACAGTATGGACATGGCAACTGACAGTGTCAAAAAGTGATGGTAAAAATTGTCTTGCAGAATGCCTCTGAGAACCACCGGTCCAGTAGAGTAAAAACTGCCTGAATTCCGTCGCTTTCCATCTGTCCAGATCAGTTAGACTTCGTGGCTGTCGGGCAAATTCTCTTGGCAGCTTTCCACTGAGGGACAAGAGTTTTGCTGAAATTTCTCCAATTTGCCTTGAGGACAGCCTACACTCTCTAGGTCCCTGTTTTAGAAAGTTCAGCAATCGTCTGACAACCCCTAGGCAGACAACATGCATATAGTCTAGCACAAACGGTTGTATGCACTGCAAGCCTGCAGCGATCAGGGGTGAGCAACCAGTTTGGTGGATGGGATATGCTTGTTTAATGAAGTCATCTTCTGTTCTTGCATCAACCTTCTCCTGCGACTGGTAGTTGAATACAACTCTGTGACTTACATAATGTCCTTCAATGGTGCACCGCTCACAGCTGCTGTAGGCATTGTGGGACTTGATGCATTTTAGGAATGCTCTCGCTGGGGCATCACAAATAAAAGCATTCACTTTTACATTTATTGTTCCGTTTTGGAACTCAACCCCATGTTGTTGGAGTGCCTTCAGTTCTGTTAAAAAACTAGACGTGTAATCAGTAACGCTGTTTGGCTTTGCAGTTCCACAGAATAGTGCAACGATAAACGGCTCAAACTTTTTCACACTACATAAAATGGGCCACATTTGTACATTGGATAATTTAAACAATGGCACACCATCTACACTGAAATTTAGCAGCATCTCATTTTCTGATGAAAAGAAATCGGGATACTGTGAGCACGTTTTCAAAAGTCCCGTGTTCACACCGAAGTAAAGGAATTGGCCACCACATAGATCCCTGACTTCTATTTTATGTGGGGTTCCTAAAAGGGTTCTGGCATCTTTTGGCAGCCGGTGGCCATGTTTACGTAACACCAAAAGCAGCTCATCAACCGATGTGTGCGTTGCCTTATTTTTTACAGCCCATTTTGCCAAATCACTTCTCAGATCACTTGATTCCTCCTCAGACAAAGTTTCAATTTCACCATCACTGTCTGGCGGGTGATGATCATCTCGATACTCGTCTTCTCCTGTATCAGACTGCTCTTGTGTCTGTATGTCTGTTGGACTATCAGCAAAAGAGAGGCCAGAATTATCACTCTCACTTGAGGGACCTGGATTCTCATCTGAATCACTAGACTCCACCAATGCCCGTAATTGTGCAGTTTGTCGTCTCCATTTTTTGTGATACATCTGGGATTGAAGATATAAAAACTAAATATTTAAATGTTTCATAAAAAAAAAAATTCATTGAATAAAAAAAAATTACAATAAAACATTAAATCAAGCTGTGCTCATAATTTTTTTAATATCTTCCACATCAACCTGTATTTAAATTTTACAAAAAATTAAATTATTTTAGTTTTATAACAGTTACTTTCAGATTCAAATTGATGGTTGGGTTAGGTATGGGGACAACTCACCTTTGAAGGGGACTTTCGGGTCCTGTTCTTCATAAAATACCTGTAAAAGATAAGGAAAAAGAATGAAATCTCAACAACATTATTTTTTAAAGTTTGTGTATGAAAGGTGTCAATAGGCCACGTTCAGACATCTCTAACACCCTAGCACACACTCTTTCACAAGCACACAGAACGCAATATTTTACCAAAAAAAAAAAAAACTTTGTTTAGTTTATTTTTAAACCTGTTTTACAAATGAGGACGTCCCCAAAGAAAGTTTTTGACAGGTTTATCTCACTTTTGGGTACAAATTTGTCCCCAACGTTAAGTCACACACACGGACACAGCGCTTCGCGGTTAAATTAACTTCTGCCCACATGCACGCGCGCACACACACATAACGTTCGGTTGGCGGTTAAACGTCTGCCCATACACACAATACGTATTAATATGTGGGCCAGAGTCAGGCACACTCAAAATGTATTTAGGAAAGTTCTAGTTACCGCCAGATTCCGTCCAAAACGATCCACTGTCAGAGAATCTTCTAGCCTGAAGATGAAGACGCAGACCCACTTCGCGCATGCGCAATTGTCTGGGACAGTCAGAGTCAATAAAATCCAGTTCTAGTCACTGCCATTGTGTGATGAACAACCGCCGTCCTGCAATCAAGTCCTTGTATTGCTCTCAGTAAAAAAGGGCTTTTTTTATGCTTTTATATTGTCAACAACAGTATGTGTCATATGTCATATAAAAAAATAATATTCACATACCTCAACAAGAAGAACATAAAAAAAAGAAATAGATATTTATTATAAAAATTACATAGGATTACAATGCAATTTTTACTTTAGGTCAGCACCATTCCATATTGTATTATTTCTTCTTCTTTGTTTTTTTCGGCTGTTCCCTTTTAGGTGTTGCCACAGCGAATCATTTGCCTCCATCTAACCCTATCCTCTGCATCCTCTTCTCTCACACCAACTAACTTCATGTCCTCTCTCACTGCATCTATAAATCTCCTCTTTGGTCTTCCTCTAGACCTCCTGCCTGGCAGTTCCAACCTCAGCATCCTTCTACTGATATATTCACCATCTCTCCTCTGAACATGTCCAAACCACCTCAATCTGGCCTCTCTGACTTTATCTTCAAAACATCTAACGTGGGTTGTCCCTCTGATAAACTCATTCTTGATCCTATCCATCTTTGTCACTCCCAAAGAGAACCTCAAGATCTTCAGCTCTGCTACCTCCAACTCTGCCTCCTGTCTTTTTTTCAGCGCCACTGTCTCTAAGCCGTAGAGCATTGTAGGTCTCACCACTGTCCTGTACACGTTTTCTTTCATTCTCGCTGATACTCTTTTATCGCACAACACACCTGACACTTTTCTCCACCCATTCCAACCTGCCTGTACCCGCCTCTTCACCTCCTTTGAACACTCTCCGTTGCTCTGGACCGATGACCCTAAGTACTAAGACCATCTTTACCTCTGCTCCCTGTGGCCTCACCGATCCTCTTGGGTCCCTCTCATTTACACACATGTATTCTGTCTTGCTGCGGCTAACCTTCATTACTCTGCTTTCCAGAGCATACCTCCACCTCTCCAAATTTTCCTCCACCTGTTTCCTGCTCTCGCTACAAAGTACAATGTCATCAAACGGTCATAGTGATGTCTGCAAACATCATAGTCCATGGAGACTGCTGTCTTACCTTATCTGTCATCCTGTCCATCCTTGATCCTTGATGCAGACCCACCTCCACCTTGAACTCTTCTGTCACAGCACACCTTACCACTGTCTTACAGCTCTCATACATGTCCTGCACCACTCTAACATACTTCTCTGCCACTCCAGACCTTTTCATACAATACCACAGCTCCTCTCTTGGCACCCTGTCATACGCTTTCTCTAAATCTACAAAGACACAATGCAACTCCGTTACCTTCTCTGTACTTCTTCGCCAGCATCCTCAAAGCAAATACTGCATCTGATGTACTCTTTCTAGGCATAAAACCATATTGCTGCTCACAAATGCTCACCTCTGCCCTTAACCTAGCTTCCACTACTCTTTATCACAGCTTCATTGTCTGGCTCATTAGCTTTATACCTTATAATTGCCACAGCTTTGCACATCTTCCTTGTTCTTAAAAATTGGCACCAATGCACTTCTCCTCCATTCCTCTGGAATCCTCTCACTCTCCAAGATCTTGTTAAACAAACTAGTCAGAAACTCTACTGCCACCTCTCCTAAGCACTTCCATACCTCCACCGGTATGTCATCAGGACCAACAGCCTTTTCACTCTTATCCTCTTTAACGCCATTCTCACCTCACTTCTACTAATATTTGCTACTTCCTGTTCCACAACAGTCACCTTTTCTACTCTTTGTTCTCTTTCGTTTTTCTCATTTATCAACTCCTTAAAGTACTCCTTCCATCTTCCCATCACCCTCCTGGCATCTGTCAGTACATTTCCATCTCTATCTTTAATCACTCTAACCTGCTGCACATCCTTCCCATCTCTATCTCTCTGCCTCGCCAACCTGTACAGATCCACCTCTCCCTCCTTACTGTCCAACCTAGAATACAAGTCCTCATATGCTCTTTGTTTGGCTTTTGCCACCTCTACCTTCACCTTACTCTGCATCTCCCTGTACTCCTGTCTACTCTCTTCAGTCCTCTAAGTGTCCCACTTCTTCTTAGCTAGATTTTTTCCCTGCATACACTCCTGGACTTCCTCGTTCCACCACCAAGTCTCCTTGTCCACTTTCCCCTTACCTGATGATACACCAAGTACCCTTCTACCTGTCTCCCTGATCACATTGGCTGTAGTTGTCCAGTCAACTGAAAGCACCTCCTGACCACCCATAGACTGTCTCAACTCCTCCCTAAAGACTACACAACATTCTTCTTTTCTCAGCTTCCACCACTTTGTCCTCTGCTTTGCCTTTGTCCTCTTCACCTTCCTCACCAGCAGGGTTATTTTACACACCACCATTGTGTTATTTGGCTACACTCTCCCCTACCAACACTTTGCAGTCACTGATCTCTTTCAGATTACAACATCACACAAGATCCACCTAAGTGCTTCTGCCTCCACTCTATTTTATTATTTATATTATGTTAAAATATTTGTTATGTAATGTTAATTACTTTAATTACCTTACTACATTTAAAAAATGATTCATGTAAAAAATATGTATTTACATCACTTAGGTTCTATTTAAATACTATATTTTTCAAATTATACGTAGTTAAAATGCTTAGGATCAATGTAAATGTGTTAACTGTGAAAACTATTTGATTTATTCACATAAATGTTGAAAATGTATCAACACTTTATCAACAGTTAATTGATCAGCATTGTTTGTATGTTGGAACGTTATTTTTCTACTGATATATTTCAACAAAATGTTTAAAAGTCATGGTTGTAAAAATAATGTTGATTTGATGTACAACTAAAACATTTATTTTTATTTCTATGTTGAATCCGTAGTAAGTTAACAACATCACTTCAACCATTTAGTGTTCAACGTTGTTTTGACGTTGAATTAATGTTACTTAACAAACGTTTAATTGAGAGTTGATCTTTCACTGTTGTATCATTATTCATGCATCAACACTTTTTCAACAGTTAATTAGTCAGCATTGTTTGAATGTTGAAACAACGTTATTTTTCTACTGATATATTTCAACAAAATGTTTAAAAGTAAATGGTTGTAAAAATAATGTTGATTTGACGTACAACTCAAATTTCATTTATATTTCTATGTTGAATCCATAGTTAGTTAACAACACCATTTCAACCATTTGGTATTTAACGCTGTTTTGACGTTGAATGAACGTTTTTTTATAAACTGACATTATTTCAACCACATTTAAACGTTTAAGGTCGGTCGAATGCCAGCTGGGGTACTGTTGGTCATGGATATTTACTGTCCTGTGTTCATTTAGACTGTCTTTGCTTCTTTAAGATTTGAGAAGGTCTGCACACACATTTGTATGGATCCCACAGTTTGCAGGAAACTGAAGTGTGAAGGTGTGCAATCTTTCAGATGTAAAATGTGACTCATTAGATTCTAATACAAAAGTCTACTTTCCACGTGGTAACTGTATAATACTTGTGGCAAAGGTATTGTTTCTAAAACTGTTTACTAATAACATAAATTCAGCTCTTTGTTTATGATCTTGTTACATGTCATTTGCATGTAAACCAGGTTGAGTTTAGACTTCATGTCTTGTCAAATTTGGCAAATAAATGTTTAATTAAAATGAAAATGTGTGTATTGTTTCTTTCATTTAGTTAAAATATTTAGTAAATGTAGCACATTTGTTTGTTAAATAATAGTATAATTTTCAGTATCTTCTACCTTCCATTTCAATTATATCTACTCATTTATTTTACACATTTTTACTTTGCATTAACTTCTGATTTTCATTACATTTACTCAATTTTGTACATCATTGTACTAAATATAGTTATTCAGGTCTACTTAATTTTTTTACTGACTTGTACTCAATTCATGAAGTATATTTTACATGATTTTTATATATTTTTTATATTTACTCAATATTTTTAAGTGTAAAAATGTTTCACCAAAAAAATTGAGTACAGCACAGTTTTATTTTTTAGAGTGAAGGCAGATAGATTAGGAGAGTTTTAAGTCAAACATTTTGGTTACCAGTCTGTCTGGGATGACTGTATTGAATGCAGAGCCATAGTCGATGGTGAGCATGTACTATAACTTCCTTTCTGTTTTAGGTAGAGTAGTGTGGTGTGCAGGGCAGTAGCGAGGTTGTCTTCTGTGGACCTGCTGGTTTTGTATGCAAACTGATGTGGATCAAAGGTGACTGAGAGATTGGTTTTGATGTGTTGTTAAACCAATCTCTCGAAATACTTTATAATGATTGGTGTAAGTGCAACTGGACGGTAGTCTTTGTTAAGAAGATCTCTGTTAACGTCTCTTTGCAGAGCGCTGTCTGCATATTCTCTGAGCACCTTTCCTGTTATTCTATCAGGGCCTGCAGCCTTCCTTGGGTTAACAGACCTGAGCATGTTCCACACCATACGTTCCTGCACTGTGAATGGGGATGCATGTCCGTTGAGGGCGGGTGTGGGCGATGTGAGCGTCTCAGCTGCTCTCACCTCAAAGCGGGCAAAGAATAGATAGAGAGAGAGAGTCTCCTACAACAGAAAATTGTATGACTACAGCAACCCTTTCACATGTTATACAACAGGTAAGCAACAAGCAAGAATTTCAGTGAGGAAAAGCTAAAGTAAAAAATGCACTGTTTACAATTTAAGGTGCATTAATGAGGTAAAAGTTGTGTCCGATAATACGAACATACTGTATATATGTACACATGAATGATGATTGTATATACAGCCGAAAACAAAAACTGTACATAAGGTGCACCAGCAAGTTGAAATAGTAATAGAGAGAATGGAGTAGCAAAAATTTTTTTCAAATTTAAATATAAATAAAAAAGAGAATGAAATAAATAAACAAATGGCCAAAACAAAGTGTTGATGCTAAAAAGTTTTTATGGTATACATATAATACAGAAAATGTGTGTCAAAGAAACTACTTTTGAAATTTATGCAACATGAAAGTGACTAATCTGGCTTTTCTAATGATAAGTTTATATGTGCCCCTAAAATTAAAATTTTTGTTATACTGTCTCGCTTCAACCAATTAGCGTTAATACTAAGGTTGCCTCCAGAAGCAGATGAAATGTAAAAATGGTTGGTTAAATAGTTTTTTGGTAAACTCTTAAAAAGCAAAAAAATCTGTAGTGTCCATAATCATGTCAAATTCATGTTGGAAGATCTTAACAACTTTGCTTTTTAGAAAAAAAAGAACACTTTTTCAGGTTAATGTCTTTTCACGTGAATTTAAATTGGCCAAGTTTCATCTGCATGACAATAAAGATCATTGAAAGATTTGCATTTTAAAAGGTTACGGACACTACATAAAAAGGAGCATAAAATTTTGTTTAACAAATGTTTTTTTTAATAAAATTTTTATGAAAAATGGTGTTATATGATCCTGCCTGAAAATTCACCTTTTTTTTAAACCTAGCTGAGACACTTTTTAGCATCAACACAACGTTTTGGCCGAAAGTGCGATGCATGTACGACAGCCTGTTTATTGTGATGTCAGAGAAGAACAACCCTCTCCTGGAAAAGAGCAGAGTTACAGTATTGTGAAGCAGCTGAGCTCCTCCGCCAGCGAGACAAATGAATGAAAAGGTTACTGTATTTACAGCTTGTGACCACGCAAGGTCGCTGTTGCCTGACAATTTTCCCACACTCGGCGTCAGTGACCGTACCGCGCATGCGCCAAGGAGGAACGTTAACTCCAGAGTACAGGACCGCTAGCTAGGCGCTGCAGGACGTGTGTGCTGGAACTGCCTGCAGAACATTTCTACGGATTTATTTTCACAGTTTTTAAAAGAAAAAAAAAACAACAACCACTCTGGATTAAACGTTTTACAAGAAGGATAAAAACATAAAGAGTATAAATATATATCTATACAAACAAACAAACAAACAAACAGAGCCAGTGGATGTGCGCGCGCGCGGTGAGGTCAGGAGCCGAGCTGCTTTAGCTAACGTTAACATTCTCCACGGATCCGATTTCTGCGTCTGTTTTCCTCATTAACTTCTGTTTTTTTTTTTGTTTTTTTTTAGTCCGAGCTCTGTTTTATTTTAATAGTTTACAAGTTTATCAGATAATCTTGGTCGAGTTGGTGTTTAAAGATGTCTGTTGCGGGGTTGAAGAAGCAGTTTTACAAAGCAAGCCAGGTTTGTGTGTGTGTTTTTTAATAACTTGTTTTTCTTTTGTGTGCAAAAAATAATTTCCACGTTTTGTTAGAAATGCTTTAATTAAGTCCTATAACAATGTTTTATAGTGTACATTGTTAAATCTTTCTAATCAGACTTAATAACTGAGTTATAATACACTTTGTGTGAGTGTGTAAGTTATAGAGAATGTTAACACACACACACACACACACACACACAGAGTATTGGGTTAAAGTTTATTTATTTTATATATTTATTTCATGCCTTAACTTTAAATCTCATTTTGACAGGTCACAGCTGTATGTGCACCAAAAAAACAACACCACATTTACACTACACTATAAATCTGCATTTAAAATATAGATGACAATTTTTGCAATCATTATTACTTTAAACTAAACAAACAGCGGTTTTAATCCTCTCCTGTAAGGACACTGGTTTTGTGGTCGGACCAGTTAGGAAAAATATGTGCCACGTTTGCTCTAAGTGGCCTGGAAAAAAAGAAAGAAAGGAAAAAAAAAGAAAGCTCCGTGTCTGGAGACGTGGGGTAAGCGCAGGATCATGCTGAGTCCACTTAACCACGGTTTCCTCCGTCTCTCTCACACACACACACCTTTCAAAGTTTCCCCTTTACGAAGCATCAATTTATGTTGGTTCTGTTTTCAGAGCTGCGAGAGGATTTGTGTAAAAAAAAAAAAAAAAAAAGGCTTGTCTCGCCTGGCCTCGCCTGGCCGCCCACCGCTGCACTGTTATGGCAAGCAGTTCATTTTCCTGGTCATTTTGCTCTTCTGTGTGAATACATGCACGAGTGAAACTGCGATATGAAAATGCTTCCCCAGAATAGATTGTCTGTGCTGATAATCCGCCTTTTCGATGTCTAGCTTTGACTTCAACGTCACAGCACAGCAACCATCCATCAGACATTCCCGAGCATGATGTCATTTACATCTTCTTTTTGTTTTATTTCATACACCAGTGCCGTGATGACGCAAAGGTTCAATCGTTATTCCATCACGGAAAAAGCTAGAATAGTATTTAAAGAGAGATTGCGTTCCTTTTTCTCTACTGTTACTTTCACCAAAAAAAGTAACCCGAGTCAACCATGACACCGTGAAGCCAATTATTTTGCACTAACTGCACATCCAGATGTGTTTGACTTGTCGTCTTATATTACAGCAATTTGCCACCAATTTTTTTTTTTTTGGTTTATGAGTGACGGTTTGTAGTTACTTTAATATCGTGGAACTTCTGCGACGTTCTCGAGGTATAGCAGATACAAATATTTGTTCCTTCACTAGCCTGGGCTTAATGATGTTTTTGGTGTAAATGAAATAAAACATAAAAATCTTCTAAGAAAGTTACAAAGTATTAAATAAATCTATCTATCCATCTGTCTATAAAACAGTTTGGCCAGTGTAGCGGCCCGTTCTCATAGTGTCACAGTGGACAGCGTCATCATCACCTTTTATACTGTCATACTGTGAGGTAATAATGTATCTGCTGTAACATTAGAGTTGCGTAAGGAGCGGCAGCGAGTTGACCGCACATTTTGTTCGCACGTAAGGCCTTGTTCACACGGGCGTTAAAATCGAGCGTTTTCTTGCGTTCGTAGCGTCCGGATCAAGCGGCGAGTGTTTTCTACACGTAGGAGTCAATAAGTGTTCACACGGGCTTTGGTGACGTGCGTTTGTCCGGCTGCGTGTTTATACGGCATTAAAAAAACGTTGCATGCAAGTTTTTCTTGCCGTTCAAAACCCAATGAACGCAATGAAACCGCTTCTATTTCACTTTTTTCGCGTTAATTTTACGCTTCGGAGGACCGGATATATCCCATGATCCTACATGCTATACATAGGGAAATGCAGAAAAGGGTAAAAAAAAAAAAGTGGTAAAAAACATATGTGGAAATTTTCGCATTTCTTCATAAACCACAAAAAAACTTCTTTTAATCCGACGTTGTGCAGTCAGAGAGTAAACCCAGTAGCGGCGGGCTAGTAGCGTATCCAGTTTCCGACACACTGCCCCCACAGGTTAACACACAAACTACAATTTAGGCTGCAGGCTGGCGTTAGACAGAGACAAACGAACGCCGGAGTAAAAGTCAATCAAGCGCCACTACAAAACGCAACATAAATGTCTAGGATGTTCAGAGCGCGTTCGTTTATCCAAAAACTTAACGCCCGTGTAAACAAGGCCTAATGGTAGCACACAGGCATCAGGATCTGTACGTGGGTGGAGCCACGGATACCCTCTATCATCATCTATAAATGTTACATTTTTGTTTTTAAATGTGCATGATTAGTGGTGTTGCAGAAAAAAAAAGCACAGGCTTTTTTCGGTTTAAAGTCTGTGTTGATTAAAATGTCTCGTCTCTTTTTTAATTGCAGGATGTCTTACAGTTAGCTTTTTTCAGCCCTGTGAAAGCAATGTTTCTACCTCATATTCCAAGGAGCACTGGTCACATGACTAAGTAAATATGATAAAGAGCTCAAGTCATGTGAGTAAGTACGTAAATATTATAATGAAAGCAGTGATATTAACAGCTGATTAAATATTTAGTTGTCGTTTGCGTACTTCTGCCAAGCATAGAGAGTTATGTCACTCATAATTTCTAAGCGAGACCAACAGAGACTCTTTTGTGTCCTTTTTTTTTGGACACGGGTCCAAGATCTGTTGACTCGGAAACACGTCCAGTTTCATCGTATGCAGTTTTAAACAAACGTTTCTGTGAAAACTTTTCCCTTTCAGACATCTGACAAGATCACTACAGGCTTTTGCTGTGATTTCAGTACCAGGAGGTGTGGCAGTTGTCAGCCTGACGTGTGTCACGTGGGTGGGTTTATAATGTTGTTTGGTTAGTAATTGTGAGTGTGATAATAATTAAACGTGTTGCTGATATATTTTTTTCGTCCTACTGCAAGTTGTCATTTTAAAATCCTCTTGTGTCATTTTTGCCTTTTTGCGCATGTGCGAGGTCACGTGATACACGTTCTGTGCCGATTGGTGTATGACGATACACCTGATGAGATGGTGGTGTAGAGTGTGTACATGTATAAAATGTTTCACGCTGGTAATCTGATATTATAATTTCTCTTAAAACCTCTGATTTACATGGTTTAATCAGATTTCTTTCTAAATACAAAGTTTAAACACTTTGTTCAGCAATCAGATTCTTCTTAATTCTAAACTCTAGAGTTGCACGGTTCAATCGATAAACAGTTTTCTTTTCCAAACCTTGGACTTATGTAGTTCAATCAGGAATCAGAATTCTTTCCGAACTCTTAAGTATAAAGACTTTATATCAAATTTATGCTATAAACTCTGGATTTAAAAGAATCAGCCATTTCATTCTGAAACCTGAGTTTACACAGTACAGTCCATAATTGGAAAAACCTGGGTTTACACACTTTTATCAGTAATCAGATTTCTTTCTAAACTGAAATTTTTAGATAGTTCAGTCGATAATCAGATTTTATTTTAAACTCTCAAGTTTTAACCATTTTTTTCCATAATCCGATTTCTTTCTAAACTTTAAGGTTACATGATTCAACCGATTATCAGATTTCTTCTCTAAACTCTGGTTTTATGCAGTTCCATCAGATTTCTTTCTATACTCTAGATTTAAAAGCATAGCCAGTAATCAGATTTCATTTTGAACTCTGAGTTTACGCAGTACAATCCATAATTGGATTTCTTTTCTAATTTCGGGACTTACACAGTTCAATTCCTAAACACACGTTTTTCTAAAATCCAGGTTAAAAGTTTTATTTGGTAATCACATTTCTTTCCAAATATTGTTTTTTAAAAATTTTTTATATAAATGCAGTTTTAACACTTTGTTCAGTAATACGATTTCTTTCTAAACTTTATATTCACATGGGCCAGTCAGTAATCAAATTTCATTCTACATTTTTATTCAGTTTTCATTCTCTAGTTACATGGTTCATTCAATATTCAGATTTCTTTTCTAAACCCTGGGTTTTTGCAGTTCAATCAGGAAACTTCTAAAAGTTTAAAGACTTTATTCAGTAATCAGATTTATTTCTAAATCCCAGATTCACAAGCATCAGCCAGTAATCAGATTTTGTCCTAAACCTTGGGTTTACACACTTCAATCAGTGAACAGATTTTTTTTCCCAAAGTCTAGTATTTACACAGTTCTATCAGCGATCAGATTTCTTTCTAAACACGTAACGCACAACTTGCCAGTCCTGTTAAATGTTAAAGGGGTTTAGTACTATGGAAACTTTAGGCCCTTAAGTTTAGTGATGGTGTAGCTTAGGTTAAAATGTATAAGCCTCAGAGCTATGTTTTAATAACACACACGCAACATATTTCTTTACATTGATTCCAGCTGTGTTCCTTTTAGTTTAGAGCAAAAATCCTGCAGATAGAGTGTGTATGTGTGTGTGTGTGTGTGTGTGTTAGTTTAAAGTTCCACAGCCAGAAGTGTTGTGCAAACACTAAACAGGAGCAAACATCTGATTGTTCCATCATGCCAGTAAAATGGGGTTGGAGCTGATTTTTGGGGTGTGTGTAATGCCTAACCTCTCACTTCCTTTGCTGATCATGGCAGGAAACAGAGCCTCCTGACCACTTCCCAACTTCCTGTCAGGAACGGACCCCCCTCGTAGGAGAGAGAGATAGAGAAAGAGAGTCCAATAGAGAGGAAGAGAAGAGTTTGAGCAGGACAAAATGGAGTCCCGCTTTGTTGTTTGGCTTTAGGCCAAAGACGAGCTGTGTGTTAGCTAGTGAACAGACGTGAGTGTGTGTGTATGTGTGTGTATATAGCCTGTTTGTCAGAGTGATTGGACTGCAGTGGTGCTGCATGCAGTTCGTGCCAGAGTCCCATTATAATCAATATAGCTCAGAGGACAGAAACACTGCCAGAGACAAACTCGGTCGACTACAGTCCTGCTTTAGCCTCATAACCTTTTCCTTTCCGAACACCGTTAAGGTCACACATTTCTTCACAGACAAGTTTATGTCCAGCAAAGGCGTCGCATGTTTTAAAGAAACACAAATGCGTGATTGATTTCTGATGACGTTAACGCTGGGATATGTGAGTTATGTACTGAAAAACAAAGAGCAAATAAAAAAAAACACTTTGTTGTTACAGATCTAGTGTCCAAAAGGTAAACTGTCATTTATCACTTTTTATTTAATGCTTTTTATTTTTATTATTATAATTTTTTGTGTGACAGGTTCCCTTAAACGAGTTTGTTAATAACTAAGTGTTGTTCGGTCCTCCTTTCCGATTGGTCAGAAGATAATGAATTATTTCCTATAACTTTAAATCAGACAGTAATGCAGGCGCAAATCAAGGGTTTATACAAGACATGGGAGGAAAAAAAATCGATTTGGTTATAAATCGTCTTACTCTGAAATCGATTTTTAAAGAAAAATAAACATAGGTGTGAAAAAATCCCTTTTTTCCCCAGAGCTTTCCAATTATATTTATTTCCCTAATGTGACATCATATAAGAAGAGACCCTTCACTGTCTTAATACTGTGTTGTGGAGGGGCGGGGCTCAGCAGTAGCTCATTAAAACAGACTTTTGGAGGAGTAAAGTGATGCTGATTAACTTGTTAAAGAAGTAGAAAAACATAGGACCTTTAACAAATCCCAGGTCGTATTTACTTCAATAAAGAGAGAGAAAAAAACGAGTGGAAAAGGAGTGAATTTGCTTCCCAGCATGAAATGTAAACATAAACGGATTAAAAACAAATGACATGACATTGGTTGATTCATGCAATCGTTTCTTCACAGGAAAAAAAAATGGAGATGTGTCATTTTAGGAAAACAATAAACTTTGGGATGGATACAGTAACTTTGCTTCTTTATGCCGTCCCGATGTTGATTATTTTCCTAAAACAACATGACTTCCACGAAAAATTATGACGTGTAGCATTTAGCACACCACCGGCGGACATTAATGCTTATCTAGGGTGAAGGTTCTATGTACATTATTAAAAGTTTTCTCAGTGAGCACATTTCGTGTTGCTCCTCCATATCCGTAAACACACATCTCTCATTTTAATGCCCCTTTTGAGTTAACGATGGAGCTCCGAGTGTTCTCGCTGCTTTGGTTTTAGGTCGAGTTAACGTCTATCAGATGGATCATAAACCCGGAGAGCAGATCCAGCCCGTATGTTGGGGTGGAATTTTGGAAATGGAGCTTAGCTCGTTATAAAAAAGACATGAATAATTTTTACTTTAGATGTTTCTCAAATCTGGCTCTCTGAATCATCATCAAACAAGCAGTATTCAAGCGGTTCTTTTATTTTTGTGCAGCACTTCCTGTACACGCTGAGTGGTTTTGTTACTCCGAGTGGTTTATTATCAGCTCATGCACAAAGCCCAGATGATCGCACTCTTCATTAAGAGCTCAGTCAGCTAGAGAATGAGTCACATGGGACTGCGCTGAGACCAGGTCGGCTTTCTTCTGGAGGGGATTTCTGCACAGCTCTTACTGCTGACGTTCACGATTGAGCCTCAGATGACTTTAAGCTGTTGTTGTAGCTTTAGGCGTGTTCCAATATTAATGCACCATAACGACGTCACTGTTAGACACAACGTTGTATTTATTGTAGTTTTAAGCACATTAATGTGTGTGTAAAGATAAGCAATCACGTTTGTTATGAATCGTAAATTAATGATAATAAAAATTTATAAACGTAAAAATATAGATATAGATAACGGCCTTCCCAAGAACAAACGGCTGAATCCCGAGTCCAAGGTTCCTCGTGTGAGAAATATGACCTCGGCAGCGAGTCAATTTTTATTATGTAATCGCAGCACTTTCTCGCTGCGTCACGGAATGTTTACGAACATGACAAGAGAGTCACTTTCAACAGATGCACGGCTTATGATGGAGATGATGTTGAGTACAGGTAGTCTCTGACTTCTGAAGTTCGGGGAGCATGTTTCTAAGTTGGATTTGTTCATAGGTCTGACAAACACTTTGACACGAATATGCAATGTAAAGCATACCAATCCACTTTGACTAAATCTCTGTTCCCTTTTCCCATACTGCCGTCATGTGGAAAAAAATTGCAACCGCACCTAAGGAAATGAATCTCACACTTCAAATAACAGTGTTGTCTCTGCGCCTTTAAAACGCGAGGGGAATCCCGGACACTATTTTGTCTCAGAGCTGTTTACCACTGTATTAGACTGTGAACTGTCTCCTTGAGGATTTTCTGAAATTAGGATTATTTAACATCAGGACAGCTTTACAGGACAGATTTTTCCTATCATCGTGCTCCCAGGCTGATTCATTGCATCTCCACACACACACACACACACACACAAAAACAAAATATATCAGTTTTTAGGCATTTTATACATTTAGTTACACAATAAAAATATTGTACATAATTGTAAATATTGTACCTGGTGCACTGCAGTGTCTATTATTTGTACAATACACGTGAGCTACGTATGTGATTTGTTCTATGAAATGCATAACTAAAATGTTCAGGGACTAAGTCAGGGACTGCCTGTAGTACCTTTGTATAATTGGAGAATTACTCTACCAACATTTGAAATAGATTTGTCAATTAATAAAAAAAAGTTATGCCCACTTTTTGCATTACTTTTGCATCACAGCCCTTATATCACTTCTAACCCTTTAAATGCCTCATATGTGTTGTATAGACAAGCTCAGGCATACAACATTTTACTGCGTATACATACGTCCTCCTCTATGTGGTCTCTGATGTTCTTCTCACCAGAAGAATATTTTAAAAATCATATTGCATTATGAATTGTAAGCATCTAAATTCTCTGCACTGCTTTTGCTGCTCATTGCAGTAGTGAGGGAGTCCAGGCCAGCTTCCTGTTGTCGTGTGGTTTTGTTTTTATCTTTCTTTTATTGTGCTGCAAAGCATGGCCTAATTAAATGCCTTGCCAGATACATCAGTTGTAATACAGTACAGTATTTTAGCTATTTAGTCAGTGCAGATGTGCTGATGCAGTATCCTGTAGTACCGTTCTCTAATACAGTAGTTGACATAATGCATGCGGTGCTGATTTTAGTTATTTTTCCTGATGTTGATGAAAGAATATAATACAGAAAATTTGTGTAGCCAAAGAAGCTACTTCTAAAGTTTATGCAACACTGAAGTGACCAATCAAATTTAGCAAAAGTTGCTATCTTCAGCCGTTGTGGAGAGATGATTTTATATGAGCCCCAATTTGGCCATTTTTCAGTGTTGTACTGTCTCGCTTCAAACAATAATAGTTTAAAATGCTAATTATTCATATTCTTTGAGTATGGAACTCAAACATTGAACTGTTGCTAAAATCGTTTTTTGGTAAAAAATCTGTAGTGTCCGTAACCATGTCAAATTCACATTGCAATATCACATTGTAAAAGAAGCGATACTCTTGCAAAACGCAAGTATTTGCAGAACATGACAGGGTTTTTTTTGTTCCCATTGGGTTTTATTAGTTTTTATTCTAGGAGTCGCCAGATTGGATCGTTTGGATCACAAGGTTTTTGCGCGAGATAACTCTCCTAATTTCTAACCAGACTTGTGAACGGAGTAGCTGGGTTGTACGGGTGAGTGGGGGGGGTTGGGTTGTCTTAAGGATGAGGCAGTGGGCTCTGAGCTCAAACCCCGACCTTCCAATCCTCAGTTGTATTTCCTGCGGAAGCTGTAGAAGTCTGTTTGAAAGTTTACCTAAAATTTTTTTTAAACTAAACTTAAAATTAATTTGCGCGGCTCTTAATGTCCACGAATCAATAAATCGTTTTAAGTTTAGTTTTAAATTGTATAGGAGGAACATTGCTTTGTTTCACCGTGTATTAAACTGTATATGGTTGAAGTGACTATAAAAGACATGACATGACTTGACTGTATTAGCTCGAGGTTAATAAACTTACAGACGGGTTCATTTGTTCAGTCTAGAACGCTGAACAGGAAAATGTACACCTCTCCTCACAGTTAGCTAATTTAAAGGACATGGACACAACTGTGGCTTTTCACAACAATTTATAGCTTGATGTTAAAAATGGAGTCGATCCGAGTTCGGACTTCCAGCTGCGACTGACAACAAATAAAGCAGGTTGTTTATTTATTCAGACCTGACTAATCATTCGTACAGAATTCACTTTCAAGCGTACAGAATTAGCATTTGTTATATTGTTTAGGTTTTTTTTTTCTTTCGTTCTGCTATTACAACATAGTGTTGTGTTGTTATTGTTGTTGAGTTTATTAGCCACGGGCATTCAGGCAGTCATTAGTCTTGCACCCTGCTGAATAGGGCTTTATTCACAATACACACGGGCTCGACATCTAACATGTGTTTGTCTGTGGAGAACAAAACATTAGAATAAACACTTATAATAATAATAATAATAATAATATTAGTGTACATGATATGTAATCAGTGTTTTATACACTTGTGAGTAAACTGTATGTCGTGTCATAAAGTTGAGAATGTAAACACACCTGTATAATATGATACACATCTGAAACTCGCATCCTAAAGGAAGTGTATTAACTCCTTCCCGACTTCTCGCTGCACCAAGGTCAGGGCTGAGTGTGTACGGTCCCGTGGTTTAGAGTTGCAGCGTTTATCGAGCTGTTTTACGTCTCGCTCGGCTTCTCGCTTGAACAGGAACAGCCTTTTAATTATTAATTCTGTTTCACGTTCGCCAGCTGACAAGCACTTTACACACACACACACACACACACGCATGCAGGTCAAGCAAGGCTTCCTTTACCGTGACCTTTGACCTGTGCTGGTTGAATAGACTTCTCATGATGGATGAGCTGATGGTTTCATGGTTGGAGTGCGTTTGGCTTGTGAATACATGAATTATCTGTTACAATGCAGTCACAAGGGAGATATTAAGAAGGCCGATATATATAACTTCCACTTCAGCGTTCAGAGAAAATAAAGACGAGGGTGTGAAAGAAAACATTCACTTAATAGCCACCCACACTGGGGGTGCCAATCTTTTTTATTTTTTTTTTTGTGAAAATAGAAAGGAGTTTGAGTATAAAGCTTACTAGAAGATGATATTACAAACGCTGTTGTGTAACAGTGAAGAGATAGAGACAGCTAGTGCGGGGGAATCTGCAAGGAACAAATACTTAAAGGAAACGAGTTGGATATTAAACGAAAGTGAAATTCGGCTCATTTTTAAGCCCTGAGCCCTGAGACTGGTCACTGAGTGTGTGTGTGTGTGTGTGTGTGTATGTGGGGGTGTGTGGGATGCTTGTCTGTATGTGTAAATGTTTCTGTTGCCGTGTGTGTCCAAATGCAATGAGAGAGCGTTTCATAAGATTTTCCGTCAGATCAACGCCAGCACTCGGGTTCACGCGTCCTGTTCAGCTTTTATTAAAACAAAAAAACATAAAAACAGCCACACCAGCTCAAAAAAAACAACACCAAAAAAAAAAAAAATATGTTCTTTATGTACGAGTCTCTTCCTCACATGTTTGAAATTAGCGTTCGTGGTTAGTGACGTGGTCTCAGAAACATGCTGCGCTGTCGGAGTGTAAATAAAACACAGCGCTAAACCTGGAGGATGACGGGCACAGAGAGAGCGACGTGTGTGAGGACAGTGTGGGTCAGGATTTAAGTTCTGGGGGCTTGGAACAGACGCAGCTTTAAATACGGGGACAGTTTACTGCAGATGAAGAATATAGTGCAGTATAGAGAGAGAAAAGAGGAGCAATTCATTGTTATATTTCTACACTGTACTAGAGCTGTGAACCATAGGTAGTGCTGGTTTGATTCACTTCACTTTTTTGGATATTGCAATTTTTTTTTTTCAGTTCTGTTACACTGATGTTTATCGTAAAATTTGTCATAAAACAACTATATTTTTTACAAACTACTTAAACTATGAAATAAACAACAAAATAGGGTGTAACTTGTGTTTTCTAAATCTTTGTTTCCTTTTTGGGCCACACTCCAGTCCTGTAGGTGGCGATATTGCACCGACCGCACATTCTTTCTTAATATTTACAAAAATAAAACATTTTAGGATTTTTATGTTTTAATCTATAGATATGTTGAATAGACATGAATACTTTATTATTCTAATGTTTAATTACTCACGGTGGTTTCTGTTTTGTTTAACTGTGTTTTTTTAGGGCTGCAACTAACGATTATTTTGATAATCGATTAGTTGGGCGATTATGGTTTCGATTAATCGGATAAAACTTAACCGCTTCTTTAATTTGATATTTTGCTTATAACTATAAAAAAAAAAAAAAAACATAAATCAGGGTATTATTTATGTATAAAAAAAAAACCTTTTAAAAATGCAAAAGCCACATATAGAGTTTAATAATCTTTAATTTTGACATTTTAAACCTTAAATGAAATGTAGTATTTAATATATACAGTATATATATATATAGTTTAAAAAATACACTGATCTATTGGACTATAAAAAAAAGCTGTAGAAATGCAAAATGCTAATAGTCACAAATATACTGTTATTTGCATTCACTGAAAACCACAACAATCACTAAATGTAATATTCTACTGTTATTCACACCGTGTAAATTAGGCTAATCTAAAATAGCGCCATGTAACTAATCACTATTGCTCATGAGGTGATGCTAGCGAGATACACGTGAACAGATCTAGCGCGACTGTCCCGAAGTTAGCAAACAGTTTAAATAAAAGCACTTAAACTATACAACTTACACGATGAAGAGATACAGTTTTTACCGACCCTGCTGACGTTTCGCCATCCGTAACGCCAACATGTTTTCTTTTTAAGTGTTCGTGCATGACATGCAATGAAATCTCGGTCTTGAATAGCGTGCAGGTTACCGTCTTCTTAGAGGAGTTTAATGTAAATTGCTATAAAACCTTGGAGGACTCGGGGCGCGCGCTTTTTCCTGCCGGCGCTTCTGTAACCTCCATTGCGCGAGCAGCTGTGTATGTGTGTGTATTTGTGCATCTTGTGGTCGCGCGCCTCAGTGACGTAAGCAGCCCAACTAATCGATAACGGCATTCATTGACAACGAATTTCATTATCGATAATTATCGATTTTATCGATTAGTTGTTGCAGCCCTAGTTTTTTTAATAATCCAGTTTAGACCACGGCAGCTAGCATTTTAAAGCAGCTTACTGATCACGTTTTTGTCGTGCAGAAATCTTTTAAACCCAACATTTTGCATTAACGTGGTTTTCGATGATACCGGTGCCAAATCAATACTTTTAAAACTATATTAGGAGCACAAGAAATACTTGTTAACATTGGAGAATTGGTTAAAAAACCAACAACACTATATTTACAATAAACAAAAATTACGTAAGTATACATAAATATAAGTAAATACAAAACACAACTAATTTATGTACTAACTAATGCAACTACAGTAATTTACCACCAATAACAGCAAAGTAAATGATACTCTTGGTATGATACAAAAAGGCTTCAAATTTCAACAAACCTGACTTTGCTAGTGGGTCTGACTAGGGTTGGACACACACACAAACACACACACACACATTGCCAGCTGATGCCCACAAGCTGTTGAACATGGCGTGATCACCTTAGTGGTAAAGAAGAAACAAGTGAAATGACTGCAAGCACGCGGATGCTCTCATTTCCCAAGTTGTACTTTTTAAGTCGGAATTTAAAAACAACATGCACACTCGCGTTACTGTAGAGATTAGCTGGATTTGTATTATTAGAGCTTTCTGACGTTTCCGCGTTCACATCCATTGTCTCAGTCTGGAAATCATTTTTACTTGTGGTCTCACTGAAGTTAACAACTAAAATTTGCGCTCTGATTCGGTTCTAGTACATACCGGTTTTATATGTACTAACTGTAGGTTTTGCTAAATTATGAATTTTGTCCGTCTGCAGATGGTGAGCGAGAAGGTCGGTGGAGCAGAAGGAACCAAACTGGATGAAGAATTCAAAGACCTGGAAAAGGTAAGAATGTTTGCAGTTATTTAATTTTTTCTTTATGTCTTTTCAGAATTTGGTCACTTTTATTTAGAAAAATGAACGCTGATAGAGAGAAACATCTAAGTAAGTGCAAAGGGGCCAACATTTATGCTTTAGACACTGCATTTATGATATTACTCACTTCACTATGGGGGAAAGGACATGGGATGTCAAAGAAACGTATTTGTGGCCCCTTTGTGGCACACCTTTTATAGGAGAGTGGAGTGATTATGTGATAATTAAATATTGTCACAGACTTTCGCTTCACCTTTATCGTTCTATTGGTTAACACACATTCATTTGAGGCATAAAATAGCTAGCTAGCTAATGCTAACAACAGAATTCAGTATCAACAAACTGGCTGTTTATTAATAAACACACTAGAATGTGCTGTGTGTTAGGGGCGGGGCAATGGGACGGAAAAGTGCATTATTAAAGGAGCTTCTGTTACAAACAGATACATGTTATGATCTATTAGTTTGATAAACAGAAAAAGTTGTTTGATTGTAATATTTTTAATAACAAATTTGTACTGCAGGCATCTGAGTTGTTTCTTTGAAGTACTTAAAGCACAAAAATGTATAATTTCTAGTGTAGACTACTAGCTTCACATCAGATTATTTTCTAGCTGATTTGTAATTACTTAGAAAATCTGGCCTGCCTAGCCAGAAACACAATGTCGCACACACTTTCATTTCTGACTTCATTCAGTTGCCTTTAGCTTTGATTACACACACCCACACACGCACACATGCTGTGGTGTTTAGTTTATGTGTAAAAATTAATTCTTTATGCTCCCAGTGCCACTCTTTCTGGGAATCTGAGTCCTGAAATATGCCAGTTCCTGGTCATTTCATTTCCACATAACATTACTGAGTCTAGACCTGAAAAACTGATCTGTTTTTCAAAGAAGCTTGTACAGTGGACACTATGCATGATGGGAGCATCGCTTCATACATGTCCCTTCTTCCCCTGACCTCTGGAATAGGCTCAATCTGGACTCATCAGGTCACATGACCTCCTTCCATCGCTCCAAAGTCAATCTTTATGCTCTCTGAACCCTTTTTCTGATGAGTTTCACTAACAAGTGGTTTTCTTATGGACACACTGCTGTTTAGTCCCAATACAATAAGTGTTCCTACTTTCAATAATAAACACATCTCTGATGTCTACTGTTGATTTTTTCAACCATGTGACCTCACCAAGCGTTTAAGTGATCTTCATTCATAATTTTTTTTTTCCTCAAAGTTGATGGTTGAGCACTATGTTTCCATTGTTTGATAATGTGTTAAAGGGTTCTTAACCCAGTTCCAGTCATTTCAAATCTCCTGTCAATCACACTGAGTGACATCATAGTGTATTGCTTTGTTCCCACCATTTGCGGCTTTTTGGAGGTCCCCTTTTCTAAAATGATGTCGTAATGGTATAAGTGGGTCCCCTTTAAATGCAGGTGCCATTGTCTTTCCATCTTTCTGTTGCACCCAGGTGGTGATGGTGCAAGGTGTTTGGGCCCGATCATCATTGCTTGTAACTGTGTATATTTTTTTTGTTTGTTTAAACCATATTGATGCTGACTTGTAGAAATATCTACAAATAAGTGACTAAACATCTGTCACTCCAGCTGTGCGGGATGATGTCGACATGACTCTGGTTGTTTAAAGTTCGCCCACTCAGCTGTTTGCTCAAAAATCCAAACATGACTGCTCTTAAATATCCATCCAACCCACACGCCGTCGCCTTCCTGTCCGCTGACACGACACAGGAAAAATCCGGTTCTTTTCCGCCTTCTTTTCCCTCTGTCCGGCGTTCTTATCCCAGGCTCTTCTGCTTGCTGCTCTTGCACAACCTTGTAGATCAGATTTCACACTCAGACCTGGCAACTGGAGCAGAGTGTTTTTGTCCACGTCCTTAACCAAAACCTTTGTTGAATTGAAGCGCTTTATAAGATTCCAGGACTCTCCATAATACCTAAACACGTTCTGCTTGCTTGTTTTCTGAACAGTTCTTTAGCACCAAGGGAAAGAAATACAAGAAGAAAGTTAAACATTTCAGTTTTAGAAAGTCTGAACTCAGTGACTTTTTATTTTTATTTTTATTATACTCACTTCTCCTGACTTCCATTCAGGAATTTTCCCCACCCCTACATTTAAACGGAAAATGTAGAAAAACGGCCAGCAACACAGTTTTTTTTTTTAAACAGCTGTTACAACAATAATAAAAAAAAAAAACATCTCTTTTGGGCTCACCAAAAGAAAATTGTTTTATCATCTGGAGATTTTGAGTTTGAATCCTGACAATGCCACAGCTTATCACGGGCTGGAGTCCAAAAGAGCTAAAGTGGTCCATGCTTTTGGGCCAACAGTGTCCTCTGTCAATAGCTTTGGACAAAAGTTACACGGACAATATTTCTTCAGTCTGATTCATATTATTTCGATTAAAGACTCCAACATAACCGTTTCCATGGACGCCGATTAGCCTGGATGTGTGTTTACTGCGCGCTGTGAAGTGTTTAATCTGCTGCAAATACTAGGAGACAAAAGAAGAGGAAGTATATTTCTCATGCTTTGCAGTTAGCTTAGAGTCCTATTTTTTTTTTATTAAGAAATCAAAATTTTATTAAGAAATGATTGATTAGATGCTTTTCTACGAGAGAAATGCAAATCAGGCAGAGAAACAATGGATGAAAGTAAATACTGCTGTTAAAGGCAGATGTTCTTAACGATCAGGAACAGAAGCTAAATTTCCCTTCTGGAAACTCGTCACATCACATCATGTCACCCTGACGTGGGGCAAACAGGCGCACAAACAATATATTTATTCCAACGAGAAATAAACGATCAGATCAAGTGTTTACAATGCTAATAGTTACCTATTGAATGTATCATTGCAGGTTTATACACCACTCTCATCTCCATCAGCCTTGGACTGTTATTCCCATTATTAGTGGAATATTATATGATCAGGTCTGTGTAAATGCAGCTAATCACAGTGACCTCGGCTCATGTATGTGGAAGAGGGCAGATAGCGCTCTCCTCTGAGTGACGTTGCAGCTAGCTCACAGGAAGCACATGAGAGTTTTCATCTTCTGAAACTAGTCACTGGGCCACCAGCTGCTATAAGTCCTGCAGTGCATCTCCTCCTCATGGACTGCCTATTGCAGACAGTCTGAGCACTGATGGAGGGAGTGTGTGTTCCTGGTGTGACTCGGGCAGTTGTTGTGGCCATCCTGGACCTGTCACGCAGGTGTGATATTCGGATGTACCGATCCTGTGCGGGTGTTGTTACACGTGGTCTTCCATCGCGAGGATGATCAGCCGTCCTTCCTGTCTCCCTGTAGCGTCGTCTTAGTCGTCTTACGGTGCGGACATGGCGATTTATCACCCTAGCCACATCAGCGGTCCTCATGCCTCCCTGCAGCATGCCTAATGCACGTTCGAGCAGATGAGCAGGGACCCTGGGCATCTTTCTTTGGGTGTTTTTCACAGTCGGTAGACAAGTCTCTTTAGTGTCCTGCGTTTTTAGAACTGTGACGTTAAATGCCTACTTTCTGTAAGCTGTTAAGGTCTTAACGACCATTCCACAGGTGCATGTTAATTAATCGATTATGGTTAATTACACATGCATGGAAAACATTGTTTAAACCCTTAACAATGAAGATCTGTAAAGTTATTTGGATTTTTACAACATTATTGTTGAAATACACAGTCCTGAAATTGGCAGATTTTTCAGACAAGATCATATAACACCATTTTACACAACACTTACTGCTTCTTATCTCTCGATCCATGCTTTTTTTTTTTGTAAAATGGATACACATTTATATATTTATGAAATAAAAAGAAACACATTTGCTAAGTACAATTTAATGCCCTTTTATATTTTAGTCTCCGTAACCTTTTTTTTTTTTGTCATTCAAATCTTTCAACGATCTTAACTGTCATTCAGATGAAACTTGGCCGATATAGATTTCACATGAAAAGACATAAACCTGAAAAAGTGTATTATTCTAAAATGCCAAATTGTTAAGATATTGCAACATGAATTCTATTTACAGCCAGTTTTTTTGCTTTTTGTGGTTTTTTTTTGTTTTAGTTTTTTTTTACCGAAAATTAATTTAAGCAACAATTTTTACGCGTCATATGCTTCTAGAAGCTTACATCAATTTTAGTATCAGTACTCATAAAGAAATATGAATAATTAGATTTTAAATGATTATTGTTTCAAGCGAGACAATATAATACTAAAAAATGACCATTTTTAGGTCACATATAAAATCATCTCTCCAAAACGGCTGAAGTTAGCAACTTAAAATTTTTAGGGGAGCAAGATTGTAGCACCTTGGTCCTGGAGGAACGTTGTTTCGTTTCACTGTGTACTAAATTTATATGGTTGAAGTGACAATAAAGCCTACTTAAACTTGAACTTGATCACTTGGTCACTTTCATGTTGTATAAACTTCAGAAGTTGCATTAAGTCTATTTGTTACCACATACATTTTCTGTATTATATTTATAACATAAAAAAGTAATAAAATCAGCACCAATACTTTGTTTAGGCTGATACATAAATTTTCTTTAAACCATATTTAAAAACTGACTAGGTCATAGGCGAGATTAAAACAGGATGAAAAATCATGATTAATCTGTATAAAAGTATTTATAAAGCAGCTAAAAAGCAAAGAGCACTAAAAGTTGTTAGACATGTACCGACCTGATTTGGATATTAACGCTTAATAATTACCTCAGAACCATATTTTTAGTCTAACCAGAGGCGGATTTTACCATAAGTGTAAATTCCTGTTAGCAGGATACAATCGAGATAGAAAGCATGTGACATCAGGAGTCCTTATAAAGCATGTGTAAACAGGCGGTATGTTAAGATTTCTTGCTAAATTATTATAACGGATATGGAAAGGTGTATCTGAAAGGTTGCACACATGCGTATCTAGTAAGTATAAAATTATTTGATCTTTAGGGTGTTTAAACTTTTGCACCGGGCAAAAGTTGCATCGTTATAAAACACGGATTGAGTCGCATGCACTCAGAAATGCTGAAGTAATACCGGTATTAATATGTAATGCTGCTGTAACACACACCGCCGAGCGAAATGTCAACTGTACGTAACCCACTGCTCTGTGCGGTGTGGGAACTGACACCTGTTACAGCCACTTATAACAACTGCCTCACACACACACACACACACAGCATGGAAGCTTTAAATCCATAAACGTTTTCAGTGTGTGTTTATCAGATTTTATGAGAAATTGGTGTGAAATCAACAGCAGGCTACAGCGAAGAGAACCAGCGTCCTATTCAGCAGTTACCTCTAAACTTATTACTGATACCAAATCCGAGAACTAGTTAGGGTAGTTATTTAGTCAGTAACAACCTACTTTTTGCGTGTCCGTCACTCTGCAACGAAAACCATGAAGTTCTCACGACTTCCTAAAAATATCGATGAACGCAATGGGAACTGGGTCAAAATTGATCCGGATTGTTATCTCCTAGCCGCGTCTCTGTCAGGTTCTCAATGCGTGTTATGTTGTCTAATAATTTCCTCTCACGCACGTGATCATTCGCTCACCAGGTCAAACGAGATTAGATCAGATCACCACGTCATCATTATGTCCAGTGGTTTATATAAAAATCCTGACAAGCATAGTGTATTTCACAAAGAAGTGACGGGGTGTAAGTGATTGGACCCAGTGTTTACACCAAATTCAATTCTCTGAACGTGACTCAGACCTGCTGCATACGAGCCATAAGCGTGTTAAGCACCAGAAGAAGGTCAGATGAACTACGGTTTTCTACAACATGTCATGGACCTACCATGGTCTTAGCACAAACTTGCGCTGTGAGAGTTCCATTGGCACAAAAACAATGCCGTGCCTCTGAGTGGCGCAGTGGTAAAGTGCTCGCCCTATCATCCGGAGATCGCTGGTTCGATTCGATCGCGGAGGTCTAGAGAGAGCTGATTGGCCGAGCTCCCTCAAAGGGAAGGGTGAAAGGTACTTTGTACTCCCACATTAATCACGGCTCTACAGCCAATCAGGGGCGTCTGTGAGCTCGAGCACGCAGAGGGAGCGGATAGCGCTGTCCTCCGAGTGTGTTACGCTGCCTCCAAGGTTGCATGAGGGAGCAGTTTTCCTCCCGGCTGAGTGGTAGTAGTAGCCCTAATGTGGAGCCCCCTGGTGACAGGGAGGAATTGGACACAACTAAATTAGGGTAAAAATCAAAAAAAAAAAGAACTAACGCCATGACATTCCAATGACGACTTAGTCGGAGCGTCGTCCAATCCTTCGTATATCATATGTACCTTGTTTGTAGTACATCAGTAAAGTCCCTGATACCCCTCTTTGGAGATAGCCAAAGCGCAGTGCTTTGGCTTTTAAAAAAGTCCTGGTTCCGTTTTGGGCGCCGGCTCAGAACTATCTCTGAAGAGGGGTATCAGGGACTTTACTGATGTACTACAAACAAGGTACACGTATGTACTGTATATCGTATATACGTCCATGTATATGCCCTCAGACAGAAAAAACTGTTCCATGGTGAGACCAAGGCTTTGGTAGTCTTGGCTGGCTTTCAAGCCAGCGACCCCTAATTGCAGATCGACAAGATCTCGCGACCCCCACTATCAAAAACAAGCAAAAAACATAAGCTTTTCACAGTATTTTGACTACATTTACTATACATCAAAATAATTTTGGATTACCATTAAATAGGAAGGTTGTATTTTTTATTTATTTATTAATTTTTTGCTTGTTTAACAATCATTTGTTTTGCCGGGCTTCATACTTTCATGAGTAAGCACTTCTGAACAGATTACACATTGAGGGAAATCTACGTTGTCAACAGTAGAGCAAGTGAATCCATACTTTATAAATTCTTCCTGATATTTCCCGACGTTTCCTACTTTGGTCTGACGGGGTCTTGCTCTTATGCTTGGTCGATGTACATGGTTCCGATGACTCAGGCAAACTGTCCACAATTTCCTCAACATTTTTAGATTTGCGAATAACAAATTTATCCATCTCGGCAGTTGCAGTTTTCACGTGCAGTTGTGCGCTGTAGCAATAACTAGTGAGCCAGTCGCTGCACAGTGACGTCATATCTTTGAGTTGCGAATGTTTTTTTTTTAAACACTCAATTTAAACACTCACACTCAATCAGTAATACTGAAAAGTGTGTATTATAATCACAAAAAAAGACATAATTTTTTAATCCCTCTTGCGACCCCATGAAATTATTCCGCGACCCTTCTGGGTCCCCCAGTTTGGGAACCACTGGTCTAAAACAAAGAACCGTTTATGTCGGGGTCTGGGGGCGGGGTTATCAAGACTAACTAAACGTTGTGATGGAATCAATATGCACTGCATTGCTCAAATGTTTTCTAGTAATGATAAAGCCAGGAGAACTGCTCGTAAAGACATGCTAATGTTCGTTCTTGTGCTTGCTGCTAGAAATTTTATTTGCCAATAGCATTTTTTATTTTTTGGCGTTTATTATTTTTTGTTTTGTTTTTGCCGTTAGCATTTTTTGTTTTGTTTTTGCTACTAACATTTTTTTGTTTCGGTTTTGCCGTTAGCATTTTATTGTTTTGTTTTAGCCGCTAACATTTTTTTGTTTCGTTTTGTTCCATTAGCATTCTTTCCGTTCTTTTTTTCTGCTAGCATTTATTCATAAATTTTTTTATACTAGCATTTTTTTGCCTCAAGCATTGCTGGGAAAGTAGATGACGTATACAAGACGTATACAGTGATGTAATGAGGTGACTCTCTAGCCCATGGAAAAATAAAACCAGTTCGCTGACATGAACTAGCACTTGGTTCATTATTAAATACTCAGTGCCATCCTTAGTACGCACGTCCATATTAAGTTGTCCTCGCGTTGTTCTTCGATCATGTCTTCACCAGCTCTAAAACAAGTACAACAGCTTCACGTCAAATAAGACAACGCCACGTCATTACCGGTTTCTACCGCGTTTATGCCAGGTTGCACAAATTCTAACTGCATTCATAATTTTTTTTTGTGGACATAGTGGGAACATGGCTCAGTTTGACGGATGGTTATAAAATAATCAGGTTATACAGCAGTAAAAAGCAAACGACTTTAGAAGACGGTGTTGGAACGTAATTAACTGGTTTGGATGTTGAAAATCAGCCTGTTTAGCCGGAGAGCAAGCGAGGCTGCAGTTAGTTAGCCAATGCTAGCCAGTGCAAGAAAACATTTAATTCATAAAAACTCCAAGCTAATAGCAGTGAACTTATGATCACACACACTGACTGCATTTTAGAAGAATTTTCACATCAGAACGATTCTCTAAACACAGTGAGAAAGCAGCGAAGGTTTCAAACAGAACAGAAAGTTGTATAGTGTGGGAACTCTTGTTTCTCTGTTTCTTTCCCCAGAAAGTGGATGTGACTAGTAAAGCTGTGGTGGAGGTCATCTCCAAAACCTCAGAGTACCTGCAGCCCAACCCTGGTAAGAACAGAGCTGCGTGTTTATTTGTTGTTTATTACATTCTCTTCTTGTTAATTTTATTTACTCTCAGGTTTTATTGATCCTGTTTACACCTAAATATTAAATATCCTGTTTTATTACTGATATATTACTTATAACATGTTGATTTGTTTCTTTATAGTCAGTTTCACTCTGTGTGTGTGTGTGTGTGTGTGTGTGTGTGTGTGTGTGTGTCAGCGTCCCGTGCCAAGCTCTCCATGCTGAACACCATGTCCAAGATCCGTGGGCAGGTGAAGAGCCCAGGCTACCCGCAGGCGGAGGGGCTGCTGGGAGAGTGCATGTCCAAATATGGGCGTGACCTCGGAGAGGAAACCAACTTCGGTGAGGATGCACACTCCACACAAATCCTAACAACCGGCTGTCCTGGACAATTAATCCAAATCATTAAAAATAATGATGCTGCAAATACGTATAAAAAGCACTAAAGACTGAGATCTGTTATTATTGTTGTCGTTATGGTACTGTTTTTACCATTTCTGGTGTTTTCTTTCCCTGTACTTTATCTTTTATTTTGTGGTGTCTGGACGTCATTGTTGTGGTCTGGCGTTTGCAGAAGACGCTCGTAAATAACAAGCAGATAACACTTTCCTGAAACAAAGTTCAGGGCCAGATTCCATCATCACTTTCCAAATAAAATAAATGATTCCTTACGGCGTGGCGTTCCCGAGACTTCCCGCAGTGCAGAGCTGTCTGAGCACTCCAAGTCTGACTGACACGTATAAAACACGCCAGGATGTGCTGTCGCAGGAAAATAATAATTGATTTTCCCTATATCCACGTATCTTTTATTGCTTTTACATTACAGCGAGTTGCCAACAGTGTTAACAGCTTCATTTATTATAGAACGACACGTCGTAAATTTGATTCGTTTATACGGTAATTGGATTTAATGTTCAACGCAAAGTTAGTTCCTGTTCTTGCTTGCATTACATCAGCTATAGACAGTCGCTCCTACATTAGGATCTCTTTGTTTCCTCATTTATAGTTAATAAGATGAAAAAAAATGTCATATAACGAGGCACATTATTAAATTCTGATTAAATTCTTTGCTCAGATCGTATTTGTGGTTGACGTTCATATTACACGGAATTTTATCTGACTCTAATTTGGACGAGGCTGTCTTCTGAAACCTTATGCATGCGCACATCAGTACATCTTTGCTTTGGTTCGAAAAAAAATCTGCTTGTGATTTTGCTTCCGCGTGCAGTAGTGTGTGCGTGTCGAGGTCTAGAAGTAGGAAGCAAGCCAGACACCTCGCTTAAGCTGTTTTAGAAGCTGTTGCTAGCACTGCTATGAAAACCCCGCGTTGCCGGTGCGTACTGATGATGTCACACCCTATGCATGCGTAGAAGCAAAAACTCGCATGAATTCCGATGAATCTCTTTGTCTCTAATGAATATTAGATGTTAGAGATGAGCAGTAAATCACGAAGTGCCACACTGAATCCAAGATCGTTTTTTTTTTTTAAAGATTATAATAGATTCTGCGCGCAAAAACTCCCAAGTGGCGCAACAGAAAGACATTTTTATGATGTTACACTATTAAAAAATTGCAAGTGTTAAACATCTCCGATCTGCCTTTTTCTTTGAACTCTGTGAGCGAAGTAGTTTTAGATGCTTAGAGGCCGATCAACCCACGCGCTCACTGTAAAGTTGAGACTGGAGAATTTGGAGGCATTTGAGGCGGTAAAACCGGCATTTTTTTTTATTCCTACAGGTGGTGCACTCTATTCACACAATAGACAACTATTCACAAAATTGTGTGCTAGGAGTAAATTATTCGCTAAGTTTGTTTGAAAATAATAATTATGGCAGATAACAGAGATATGCACTGCTTAGTTATAATGCAGCTTACTTGCATAATTTAATGTGAAGTTAAATGTTAAACTCTTGTTTTCGAAGTTAGTTTGTATTAAACTTAAACTTGTTTAACGAGGTTTAATATTGTAACAAAATCGTGGGGGGGTATTATTAAATTGGCATATTTATTAAATCATGATACTTATAGAATCTCAGATATTGCCTGGGGTATTGTGATAATATCGTATCGGGACGTGACTGGTGATTCACATTCCTATTAGATATGTATTATGTATTAGATCAGATCTGAAAAACATCAGATTTGTGCGTTCAGACATCCCTAAAAAAAAAATCAGATGTATTTCACATTAGGGTAAATTGCGTCCCTTCAGGTGATGTGGACGTGGCCCGTTTCATGTTACAGAGAAACCACAAAAACCACAAAGGCCTCTGTTCTGACTTTAAAGTCACAGCTTTACCTCTGACACTGGAGACTCCTTCCATGAACGGTGAATAAACCTCTCCCTAAGGAAAAACTTTACTACATTAATTATCTGATTAGACATTATTTAACGGTTTATGTAGAACCTTTTCTGTTAATAAGCTGTTACTATGGTAACCGTAACGCATGAGAACGAGCACATTAATATGAACATGAACTACTGTCAGGGCTGCTGTTGTAGAGAATTAATCGACACCACTTATGACCAATCAGAGCGCTGCGTTATAGCACATGCACAGACATGTTGTTGATGATTTATTGGTTTAAACTTTTTTAATTATCAGCACTGGGGTTTAATCATAATTTCGGCTTCCAGTGATTAGGAAAGCAAAGTAATCGAGATCAAATGGTGGTGGTGATTTGTTCAATTCCACGATGATGTTATGTACACTAAATGCATGACGTTTCAAAAGTCAGTGAGTCGTCACAATGTGATTTTTGCCATCGAAGAGCAGCCTTAATTGGCACATGAAAACATAATTAACCTCCTGACAGAGGCAACCAGACGCCTTTATTTCTCACCTATACGTACATTAAGGCAGAAAGAAATCTTTCCAAAACAGCTCCAAAGCATCAGTGAGGGTTTAGAAGCTTTTTCTTGAATCGAGTCCCTTTTTTTTACCAAACACCTCAACGTTTACAGCCAACAAGTCGAGATAACATGAATCCCAGATTCCTCTGCAGCTCCACAAAAAAGAATTTTGATCAGAAAAACTTGCTTAGTGTGTGGCTCCTCCTGACATCATCTAGTTTCAGGGTTCACACCTAACCCTGGAGAAATGTTTCTTATTTTATACAAGCATTCTGGTTTGTTCTGTTGGAGGGTGTTGCTTCTGAAGCAGCCCTGAACAGAAATTCCCTGGCGTAGGTTTATATTTAACAACTGACCAGGATTAAAAATAAACCAAGAACGAACTGTGTATCTCAGAAAAACTCAGCCAGCTCCGTTTCATTCATTTTGTTCTTAAATAAATAAAAAAAAAAAACCGGGCTTGGATGACGCGTCCCTTCAAAGCGTGGCTGAAGCGTGGACCTGGCTGCTTTGTGTCAGAAAGCGACTCGCCTTTGATGGCAAAAATAATACAGTTTCCTGAAAGTTAATTATAGACCCAAGTGGGCAGTTTAATAGGACAGGAGCGTTGTGTTCACCCACTTCGTTTCCATGGAGACGCTGACATTTCCGTCCTTATGTCTTGTTAAAATGAAAAAGGATGTTTCGGCCAGAACAAGCTTCAAAGCTTCAGGCTCTGGTATTAATTTGGCACATCGGACGGACTGTTTTTGTTCCTGAACTGATTATTTAAATATATTAAAGGTCATTATTGTTCAGCTCCTGAGTCAAGGCCGGGACTAGCTACCAATCTACCTGCTATAAAGTTCAATGTGTTTTAAATTGGTTTGTTGTTGAATTCTGGATTCTGATTGGTCAGGATTTTGTGCTTGCTTTAAAACATTATAATTTCTATACTAACAGGAAACGAATATACAGTAATTAATTATTGATGTGGTCAGTGGTGAAGTATTTGTAAAAGAGATTACTTAATTTAGCATTTACGAGCAGCATTGGTGGCTTAGTTGTAGGTTTCTCGTCTGCCATGCGGAAAGACCGGGCTTAAATTTTCACCCAATGCCCAAACCCCAGACACTTGATGCAGTGTCGGCCCCAAGTCTGGATAAAAAGGCAGAGCTTTATTCCAGGAATGGCATTCGGCGTAAAACCTGTGCCAAGTTTTTGTGTGGATTGAAGAGTCTGCTGTGGCGACCCCTCGTTGGAGCAGTTAAAAGAATAAGAACAACATTAGCCATAGCATTATGACCCCTGACAGGTGACATGAATAACAATGATTAACTCATCACAATGGCGGGTGGGTGGGTAGCAAGTAAACATTTTGTCCTTAAAGTTGACGTGTTGGAAAATAGGCAAGAGTAAGGATTTGTGCGACTCTGAAAACGGCCAAATTGTGACGTCTAGACGACTGGCTCAGACCAACTCCAAAATTGTAGCTCTAAATGGGATGTTCCTGGTCTGCAGGGGGCAGGACGTACCAAAATTGCACCAAGGCGGGTTGATGCATGTGGCTCCAATCCAACAAAAAAGCTACTGTAGCTCAAACTGCAAAAAAAAAAAGTGAATGCTGGTTCTGATAAAAAGGAGTCAGAACACACAGTGCATCACAGTTTATTGCAATTGATTTATTGCATGGAGTCCATGGTGCTTCGTGTCCTCCAGCAAAAAGCTCAGACAATGGGGCCGTGAACATGAGAACTGGACCATCGAGCAATGAAACCATGTGCCCTGGTCTGATAAATCATGTTTTCTTTCACATCATGTGAAAGGACCACTTGTGTTACCTGGAGAAGTGCTGGCACCAGGATGCGCTATGAGAAGAAGGCATAAGGAACATGACAAAGAGTTGAGGTCTTGACTTCACCTACAAAATTCTCTACCAGATGGAGCATTTGTGGGACGTGCTGGAGAAACAAGTCCGATTTATGGAGGCTCCACCTCACACCATGCATGACATCAGAACTGTTCTTACAGTGAAAGTTACATGGATGGTCATAATGTTCTGGTTGATATAAAAGGAGTCTCCAGTGTCCGAGGTAACGCTGTAATTGTTTACATATACAATGAGTTTATGATTCTTTTTGCTTTCTCTATAAAATGAAGAAAAAAGGGAGGATGGTAAGGAAAGAGTGTAAAAATGTCTTTAAGAACCAGTTATGGGAACGTAATCAGCTTTCTACCTCACACCACGATGTTGTAACCGTAGCGTTCTCTGGCTGCAGGAGCCGCGCTGATCGACGCCGGCGAGAGCATGAAGAGACTCGCCGAGGTGAAGGACTCGCTGGACATCGACGTCAAGCAGAACTTCATCGATCCTCTACAAGGCCTGTGTGACAAGGACCTGAGAGAGATACAGGTGAGCCGAGCTTCCTGAACAACAGACAAGCATATAAACGATCGAATAATCGTGTTTGAAAGGGGAAAAAAATCTCTTGAAAAGTCAGTGCAGTAGGTTCACAGCATTCTGATAAGAAAAACAGGAAACAAAGTGCATAAAATATAAGAGCCAGTCAGGTTTCAGTAATGTTACAAAACAATGATTTAGCAGAAAAAAACGTGGGAGGGGGATTAACAGAATTGTAGAATCAGAATTTTTTTCAGTCTTTGTTAAATTAAAAGCGCCAAAACAAAAACCTTTTAATTGCCCTTTTTTTTCTTCTAAGGCTCTGATAGAACAGTATCACATGTCTTAACTGAACTGACTTCAGGGAAGAGCTGTTTATCTATCAAGACAGGCCCTGACTTACAACAGGCTAACTTTTTTACCCTGGTGTGAAAGTAATACGCTTTCAGTAGGAATCGTGCTTCTATGACTTGTATCTTTTCCCAGGATAGCGACGTGCAATGCGATACTGTCCCAACCGTATGCCAATGTAGGTGTTTTAGCTTAGGGAAGTTAGGTGTACACTATTAAAGGGGACTTGGTACATAAAATTCACTTTTTAGTCATTTTTAGACGGCTGTGTTTGTATACAAATAAAAAAAGGGGAGGAAAAACATTCCTTAATTTTTTAACAAGCCAATTAGATTTTCTCCTAATGTGATCTCATAGAAGAAGAGCCCCTCCCCCGATCCTTATTGCTCATTGCTTGAGGTGCATCTGAAGAAGGAGTGAAATAAAGGAGGTGAATAAAGGGTGTTTTTGAGCTGTTATATTAGTGCACACACATGGTAGAGCTCTGAGACCTGTCTTAAAGAAATAGTACAATATGGGACCTTTAAATACATTTTTAAATGCTTGGGGTATTTTCTGTTTACGAAAGGGTTTATCAGGATCAATGTTTAACAGCGCCTTTATTTGTGCTTCAGTGCTATCTAGACATAACTTTTCTGTGTTTTTTTTTTTTCTTGTCCTGTAGCATCATTTGAAGAAGCTGGAAGGTCGTCGGCTGGATTACGACTACAAGAAAAAGCGCATGGGCAAAATCCCTGACGAGGAGGTAAAGCAGGCGCTGGAGAAATTCCACGAGTCCAAAGAGGTGGCGGAGATCAGCATGTACAACCTGCTGGAGACGGACGTAAGCTAAACCTGAACGCCTTCCCTAACCTCATAGCCTCTGACATCAGGGGCGGGGTTATCATCATTACATCACTTTAGAGGTCTTATTACAACATTTCACTTAATGGCGGACCGTGGTTCGGACACTGATTCTTTTCTGATATACCAGAATAATTAATATACCATGAATCTATCGCCTTTTCCACTAAGTGGGTGTGGCTATACACATCACACTACAGAGCCAACTAACGCCATAGTTTACCCAGAGTGTGCAGAAGAAACATAAAAGAAAGCACGACAGAGCATGGCTCACTCCAAAAAGGAAAAAGGGAACGTGCACGATAAAATGAAAAACGATAGTTCAAAGATGTTTATAATTCCTATTTAAAAACCAGTTTGTCTTATATGTTTTGAAATCGTGGGTGAAGCGGCACTATGAGAGGTATAAAAGGAAAAACAATACCAGTTGTTAGAGCAAAGCTATTCACAGCAGTCAGTCATATTCACAGTAAAATACCTGAACTGAGAGCCCAGGATGACCGAGCAGCTACAGTCCATTTACATTCACTTACAGCTTAACAGCGTACAAATGAACATTCACCAAAGACTGATTAAAGATTCTGTCCAACTACAAGTTCAAACAGTCCACATGTTTAACGTAGTTACTGAAAACTGACAAATATTAATACATATTATTAAAAAATATATTAATATATTTATTAAATGAATATTTACTTTTTTTTTAATAGAAATACAATGACTGCGTATATAGAGCTCTTAATTCTAAAACAAACATGAAATTTGGTCCTGGGCACAAAATATTTACCTGAACCTAAAAAAATAACTGTGACGTTTCAGTCTTAATCTGGAGACTCCTTCTTTATGTTATTATAGAAGACGAGGACGTTAATATAATCCTCTGATTTGCAGCTGTGTTTCTGTCAGAGCAGCTGTTATAGAAAATGAAACAACACTTTCTGACCAATCAGAATAGAGAGTGTAATAAATCATAATTTAAATTGTAACATAGGTCATCAGGGCATTGTGTGGATCTGCTCCTTATCACTTTCACTGAACTCTGAACTGTAGACTTTGTTCTGAGTTCAGATTATTTTTACACTCAGGCCTCAGGTGGGGATCTCCAGCCCGTCGTGTCATTACAGTGCGTCAGTCACAGCCCACTCTTCTAAAATTGCAGCAGACCTTTGTCACAGTCTGTAAGAAGATCCTGGGTTTGTTTTTTTTCTAGGTTATGTCCCTGGAATGCTTACAGTGCCCCCTACTGGATTGACCAAACACTGCACTGTCTTATATGTGTTAATTTGTTTATAAGAATGAAGTAAATAACTGAGTAAAATGGAAGTCTTATTGCTGATATATTTATCAATGTTAGGATTCGAATGAGGGTATATATAGTGTATACATATGTGTGTGTGTGTGTGTGTGTGTGTGTGCATGGTTTCATTATCTGCTGTTATTCAAGAAGTTATTTATTAACTCTAAAGGGAATGTTTGCTTTTTGATAGTTTGTGTGTGAGGGACCTATCAAGCGAAGGAGGGGTCTTTATAAGGTGTGTGTGTGTGTGTGTGTGTGTGTGTGTGTGTGTGTGTGTGTGTCTCTGCAGATAGAACAAGTGAGCCAGCTCTCGTCACTGGTGGAGGCGCAGCTACAGTATCACAGACAGGCTGTCCTGATTCTCGAGGAGCTCTCTGACAAACTAAAAGACAGGTTTGTGTGTGTGTGTGTGTGTGTGTGTGTGTACTGCTGTGGCACAGAATAGAATAAAATTAATCACAATATGTATTAGCTTGTGTATTGATTTGCACGGGTGTATGCAGGTGTAAGGAAGACAGAAAGATTAACGAATAGACATTAAGGAAGACAGGTGGATTAATAACAGAAAATATAAAATGATTAATGGAGAGAAAGAGAGAGAGACCGGATTTAAAAAATTGATAGATTTACAGAAGTAAACATAAATACAGAGAGGAGGCTAATGGCTGGAATGATAGACAGATGGATAAATAAAAACAGCAGAATGGCTAGATGCATAGAGATGGACTAAGAGAGAGAGAGAGAAGGAACAATCGGTTAATTACGGCTGCTAGAAACAGCTAGCAATTTAAAAGTAAGAAATTAAAAGTAATTTGCATAATAAAAACTATAGTTGAAAGCAATGATGAGTGGGCCCAAGCACCCCACTGCATTGCCACCCGGGTGCACCAAAAAGACAGTTAAAGGCATTTAAAGGGGACATACCAATAACATTATGACATGATTTTAGAAAAGGAGGACGTTTAGGATCTTCAAAAAGCCTCAGATGATGAAAAAAAGCATCACACTATGATGTCACTCAATGTAATGTCACTTAATATAACACAGAAAGGTACTAACCACTTTTCAGCATAAGTGGGCCCAAGCACCCCCACTTATGTTAAGTTTAAGGCGTCATCACAGCTGATCCGTGTGAGATATCAAAAATCCCTTTGCAATTTTCCACGCCCAGGCCCAGGCTCTCAGACATCCTAATGGCAGCAGATTCCAACCTGCAATGTCGATTTTCATATTAAGACCCCCAAAAAAGCTTTAGACGGACAAGACTGCCCTCACACACTATGACAACATTAATTGAAAAAACCCTAATTGAATGTGGGTGTGTTTGTGTGTGTGTGTGTGTGTGTTTGTAGGATGCACGAGGCCCAGTCTCGTCCCCGCAAAGAGTACGTCCCCAAACCCAAACCCGTCTTCGACTTCGGAGATACCAATGAGCAGTCGAACGGAGGCTTCACTCCCGTTTCTGCTTCTCCTCCCATCCGGACCACAGGTGAGTCATGTGACCTACCTCACACCCGTCCCCACTCCAACCTCAGTACGACTCTGAGCCCGTCATCTGCACCACAGGTTGAGAAGAGTGCAGTCGAAAACTGAAATATAACATTTAATATATTTCTTCTTATGAAATACTTATATAATGACATAATTAGGATTAAATTGTTACAAATGTTCTGAAAGGGACACCAAGCATTAAAAAGCTACAGCTGTCTATCAGCTGACAATCGCGTAGGAAGTCATTTTCCAATCTAGCCAAGGCAAGTTTATGGAATTTAGCTCTTTACAGAACTTAAGGAGAAAATAATACAAATATAGAATGAAAAAGAACAAATAAGATAATTAAAGCTCTAATACAGTGAGGTATTTAATGTCACTATAAGTCTATAGGAATAAGGGTGTTTTCACTTTAGGGTCTCAGGTTCGTTTCTGAAAACACAATTGCTCCACGCTCGTGAACCGTGCCCGAGTCCGCTTAAAGAGGTGGTCTCGAGAGCGATACAGCGCACCCGGGCACAATTTGTATCCCGTAGGAAAGTAGTCGTACCTGAGAACGGAAGTGGACATGACATCATCAGTGTCAACAGTCTCCTTCGAAATCTCCGTGTGTGCGTAGCACGTCTGCGCCAACCTCATTCTCTGACCTACACAGCTACAGCTGATATAGTCATGAGGAAGTCATGACATCATCGCTCTTAACATTTTTTCCCCCAATTTAAATAATACAGCAGAACCTCGGCATAAAAATGCCCGCACTTACAAATATCGTCTTAATAATATAAATGTTGGCAAAACATTTGCGTCAGTACAGTATGAAGCAGTTCTGGCATACGAACGAACCGAACGCCTGCTACGTCCTTGAGCCGTTCAAGACGTGAGTGGAAAGCCAAGCCAAGCGGGAATAGTTGATCACAAATTGCTTTCGGCATGATTTTTTTTCCACCTTTGTTTTTAACATCTGTGGTGTTTTTATTTGGTGGCTGGAACGGATTTTATCTGCATTTACATTATTTCTAATCATGGATACGAATTTTCACCTCAAGAACTCACCTACAGAACGAATTAAATTCGTACGCAGAGGTTCAGCGGTATTGTCTTTTCTTTCCTTGTGTTTAAGGGCGGCTCACAAACCAAGTAAGTGCATACTGCCACCTGCTGTATTGGAGAGTGACTAAATACTTAAGTGTTCTCGAGAAAGGAGAGCAAACATAATGTGATTGGTTTAAAGGGCGGGCCGGGCAGTCTTTCCTGGGCATGGTACAAATCAATGGTTTGTGAAAACAAAGTGAAAACACCCTAAAACGTGTCTCTTCGGTAAGAAACAAAAAAGGATTCATTGAGGAAAAAGAGGAATAAAACACTTTGAGACGTACAGTTCTAGGAAAATAATAAAATCCAGAGTGCTAACAGTGACCCTGCTGCATCCCACCGGTCTGTCATTGATTAGTTTCATAAAAGTAATGAAACACTCGGGTTATTTCTTGGTTACTGACCTTGACCACCCCTTTTTTTTCTTCTTCACTAACTGATGATCAGTCAAAGAGACAATGTGCGCTGTGTGTGTTGTTATGGGTCGGTGGCAGGGTGTGATACCGCCGCCTGGCCGTGTGTGTGTGTGTGAGAGAGAGAGATGGCAGGATGAACAGCCAGCTGTCTGCCTCTCATCTCTCCGTGACCCTATTTCACTTTGTTTTTGTTTTTTCCTCATCTGACATCATCAGATCAGTTTCTCAAGCGTAGCTGGTCAGCGTGGAAACCCAGACTGAGTGAGTCGGTGGAGTGTGTATACGTGTGCATGCGTGTGTTTAACGGGGAAATGAGACAAACATAAGAAACGAAACTCAGAAAGGAACACAAGTACATGTGTTAATAACTTATGTAATGTACGTATATCAGCTATACGAATACCAGATGTAAACCTCAACAGCAGTGATTTGTTACATAAAGCTCCGCCTTCAAACTTTAGACTTGTGTGGAATGAGGATTTACTTTACCGTCAGATTAACAAGCTGCCATGTCATTTGTAGTTCATCTACTGAAGGTGCGTTTTAATGCTAACTGCTTAAACGTTAACGATTCAGTTACATACGGCAATTCTTTAATTGCGGCCTATGCTGAATAATTTTTTTTTTTTTTATAGATTTAAAATTTATATTATATACAGGATGTTTGCATTTAAAGTGGTAAAATGTTGCCCTTCCTCGGTAATCCTGCAGGTGGCGTGCTCGAAACTTTTACACAGCACAACCATCTCTAATTTTGTTTAGAATTGTAGCAAAATCTGAAAAAAATTATATAAAATCAGAATATCTATAAAAATCTAATCGTGAGACGTGATAACAAATCGCAGCACAAATCGAATCGACACCTGAGTATCGTGATAATAATGTATCAGGACTCCTGTGTAGTCTAGTGTATTGTAATAATACCATCTGTGATGACTCCCGTCTCTAGTGTATTGTAATAATATCGTATCGGGAGGTGAATACCAATTACCAGTCCCTAATAATCACACATTAAATAACATCCTAATCAGTGTGAAAATCAGTCACTTTAAATACATTCTCGGATTTCTCTCAGCACTCTCCACAACTGTTATTTATTCATTTATTTATTTCCGTAACGTCTTTGTAACATATCCATATCCATTTAACGGGAGCTCGTGTAAGTTTTAATTCCTGTTTTGACCATAAACAGGAAGCATCGCGCCGTAGGATTGGGCCGCGGAAACAGTCGAGGCAGGCATGTGGATTTGTCGCTTAATTGTACAATGTATAATTTAAATGCAGGTACAGAAGTGAAAGCATTTCTGTTTAAATGCTGCTGAAATCGTGGCTGGATGAGTTATTTAGTTAATTGGTTAATTGATAACTAATCAGGTAATTATTTTAACGCTAAGGGAGTGAGGGAGTGCGTATAAGCTACTAACAGCATGCACAAAGACTTCCAGAAGGGTTTCCTTGTCCTGATCCTGGAAGAGGCGGAGCTAGGCCAGGAACCAGAGCCCTGTGAGGCTTTAACACGCTCCAGTTTAAACAGAAAGCATGCCGTTACGTAACAACCCGAATGAGTTCCACCCGCTCGTGCTGTTGATTAGAGCTGAGGACATCAGAGCCGCTCGGTACGACCAAGCGTTAGTCTTTAACTCTGTGTCTCTGAGAGATTACTCAACTACAAACACACACACACGCACACACACACACACACACACACACACACACGTAGGACTGGGGGAGGGGGGTGGGGCTGAGCTTGTGTGTGTCCTAACAGCTGGAGGCATGTGCCGATAATGTCGCTTGTTATCATGTAAACATCACAAGGGTTTATGATTGTGTTACACAATCTGATTCTGTAATAATAATAATAATTATAAAGTTTCAGCAGAGCACCGTGCAGCGTTCATATCTCACAATAACAAGGGAATATCAGCCGTGTCCAAACACATCGCCCCGCCCTGATTACACCCTTGTGTCCTGGAGAGGAGGGAGAGATACCGGAGCCGTCACTCGTCCTCACATTCCTCCTTAATTAAAACACCTCTTACTATACAGCACTTTACTTTCTGTCTTTCTGTCTCCATTCACTCCATCTGTTCTGCTTTCTTTACTTCTCTCTTTTCTGTATTCTTTACCTGCCTAATTTGGCTTGTTCTTTGTTTTTTCCTCATCTCCTCGTCCTTTCTCCCTCCATTTCTATTTGCTTTATTTTCTATCATTTTTCCACTTTTTTTCTTCTGTCTGACTTTCTATCTTTTCTTCCTTCCTTTCTGTTCTTTTTCCTTCCTTTTTTCATTTTCTGTCCTTGCTTTCTTTTTTACTACATTATTTTTTTCATTACTTCTATCTCTTTTTCTTTTCTCACTTTTTCCCATTTCCCCCCCTTTTTATCAGTTTTAATTTTCCATTCTTTGTTTCTTTTTTTCATTTGCTTCCTTCCTTATTTTTTTCTTTATTTCGTCTTTACTTCGTCGTCTTCGTCTTCTTTCCTTTGTGCTTTCCTTTCTTCTTTAATTCCTTCTTTTCTCTTTCATTACTGTGGCTTTAACAGTGAGCTGTATATATTTATATATATTGCTAATAAAAAAAAATGCGTATGACGTGATTTGATTTATTTATAGCTAACGCTTAATTGAAACACTTTCTCTCACGGCAATAAACAGACGAATGAAGGGATGAACGAGATTAGAAAAAAAATGACAAAAAAAGTGTGAATAAGGAGCAGAGTCACGCAGGTGTGTAAAGAGAGTGTAGCTTCAGACTGCAGAAAAATACCTCAGCAATGCTGGAATGTGGGATTATCAATAGTATTGGCACATGGCTCAGGGGCAGGGGCTTCAGATGGAGTCCACACTAACATTAACACTGTGAGTGCAGTGTGATGGAGTGTGTGTGTGTCCTCTCTTTCTCTCTCTCTCTCTCTCTCTCTAACACACATCAGCTGCACCGCTGCTGCTTAAACACTCCTAATAATTTACCTGAGATGCAGATTTCCTGGCAGGAGGACGATTTGGACATCGACGGAGATGCGGAGCCGCGGAATCAAATTAAAGGCACGCAGGAAATCATTGTCCTGTTATCTTTCCCGATATCAGTCAGCATGTTCAGGGGACTGATGTGTCAGAGCGATTGATTAATCATCATGTTTTCTAAAGCATGTGAGTTTGTAAGAAAGTAGAAGAAGCTTGTCGGGTTAAAGGAAAGTGAATATGGATCAGAGGCCTCGTTCTGGTTTTGGGACGAGGTCTTTTACAAGGCTTTCTGCTGTCCTTGGGTTAAACACAATAATAACAATAACGCTTCTGCCTCATGCTCACGAGTTCAGCAATTAGTCACGCGCGCGCACATGTGTGTCTGCCAGGCTGCAGGAGAAGGTGATGCTGCCCTTAAGTCCTGTTGGGAAATATCGATATATATTGTGTGAACACACACAAGCGCCACCACCATATCATCCGCATATCATATTTAATATATCGGAATACAGGTAGTCCCCGACTTAGATACGAACGGTCCACTGTTTTACTTCCGGTTCAATCACGGAAGTAGCTCAGGTGTATTGTACAGAAAATAGACACTGCAGTGCACCAGATACCAATATTTACAATTATATATGTATAAAATTTCTAAAGTGTATGTGTGTTTGTGTGTGTGAAACAAATGAGTCGGCCTCTCCGGGTTCAATGAATCTGTCATAGAGCACAATAATAGAAAACGTCTGTCCTGTGAACCTGTCCTAATGGTGAATAATCCTAATTTGAGAAAATTCCTCAACAAAACAGAGTTCACAGTCCAATGCAGTGGAAAACAGCTCTGAGACAAAATGGCATCCGTGATTCCCCTCGCGATTTAAAGGCGTAGAGACAACACTGTCATATTTGATGTGTGTTGGATTAATTTTCTTATTCGCAGTTATAGTTTTTGGCCACATGATGGCAGTGTGGGGAAAGGTGACAGTTAAGACAGATTTAGTTAAGTGGATTGTTATGCATTGTATTACATCGTATATTCGTCAAAGCCATATAATAACAAATCTGACTTACACACATGCTCCCGGAACAGAACTCGTTCGTAAGTTGGGGACTACCTGTATTGGATTTCTCTCAGAGCCCCAGTTTAAGGCGTGTCAATCAGGAAGATGGAAAAATAGTTCTCACGCTGTGCATTTTTTCTTACCAATAATTCACCAGATTTTGAACTTGTATGAATTTCTGAGAAGGACCTGAAGGCAGCATTAATCGAAGTTACTTTTTGTGCATCACGTATTTATTTCATTCTAACACCATTGTGTATTTTCTCCCCCACCCCCCACCTACCCACTCGATGTCTGTGTGTAGCTTCAGTGGAACAGCCGTGCTGTAAAGCCCTGTACGACTTCGAGCCAGAGAATGAGGGCGAGCTGGGCTTCCGCGAGGGCGACATCATCACCCTGACCAGCCAGATCGATGAGAACTGGTTCGAGGGCGCGCTGCGCGGCCAGTCAGGATTCTTCCCTCGCAACTACGTCGAGGTGATCGTCCCTCTGTCGCGCTAAGCCTCCGGGATGATGGGACAGACGGAACGACAGCGAGCAAAGGAAGGAAAGAAGGAAGGAAGGGACGGACTGAGAGTTTTTACAGAGAGGCATGTCAGCACCTGAACTCTGGCACTTTGACCTTTTATGAAGGAACTTTTTCTTCTCACATTCCAGAAGAAGAAAAGAAGGACCCGTGACGAACGACTGACTTGACCACTTTAGTCCTCGTATGAAAGGTCTGACAGACAAACGCGACTTTAACGCACTTTGAGAAAGCAACATTTCACTGGACTGATGACTGAATGCGACTGTATGATTTCAAAATTTAAGTCTCCCTCACTTCACACGTGTGACAACATTGATTGCAATAAGGATTTTCACAATAGCTTTCGTTTAGCAGGACCTCAGGAAAGTTTTACCACCAAATCTAAAGAGGCTGTAAACAATTCGTAAAGCACTAAAATAGAAAACCTGCTGAATGTGTAAACTTTTGCCCTTAATGCCCTGTGTGCTTGCTTTCATTAGCAAAAACGAGTCAGGTGTCTTTAAAAATGTCTTCCTGTCTTATCCACCACGTTATCCACTCACATTTTAAATCCGTAAAGCTTCACTATAGCATTAATCAAGAAAAAAAAATCCATCATCACGCTGACTGAAAATAATAAATGTTTCATTACTGTTTTTATGTGTAAGGACATATAAATCCCGCCCTTCCTGATCCCATAATCGAACCCAGGACCAGGTCTGATAATTTTTTTTTTTTTAAAGACTGATAAAAAGCGTCCCCCTGTACGCTCTGACTGACCCGACGTCTCCTGACTGCCACCTGCTGGTCAGGCTGTGATCTTAAGGACCGTTTGGACGTTGACTCGGCACTGTGGGCTGCGTGTGTTACAGCCGCTCAGTGTGTAGCGTTCCTGAGCCACACACACAAGTACAGGAGCTTCATACACAACTTTGACTTCTCTCACTCACATTTAAATACATAAAAAAGTGGTTTTATATTCGTTTTAGTTGACGGTAGTGATGTGTAACGTGAACGCACCTCGGTCTTGTGGGCTTTAGAATAACAGAAAGGGATTCGAGCGAGAGATGAAGGACAGTGGAAGTGCACACTTTAGCGTTTTTCTCCTCCTATTTTCCAGACTGTAAGTGCGTGCAGAGGTTTTGAGCCCCCTCATTTTGTCATATTTGCTGGTTTTTAATGTAGTCATGAGGAATAGTTTCTGAGAAATGTCTGGTTTGTTAAGGCACAACATAATCTATTAATCATTAAGCACAAAAAAAAAAACATCTAACCAGTGAGTCACAGGTGCAGATGATGACAGATGATCAGGCCGGTGATTAGTGTACTGCTGATGCTAAAAGTTGTTGGGACAGACGAGAGGGGAAATGAGGTCGTTGCTGAGGTTGTTACATAACACGCACATTAAGTGCTTTGCAGCCTGTCACAGTTAATTTTTATTTCTTCATTTTAAGAAATGATCGGAGTCAAGACTTTTGCACAACACCATATATAAAGAAAGTATGATATATTTTCATACAGACCTCCAAATATTTAATACTTTATCACATCACTGATTTCAGGTTTATAAAAAAATATCATTATTTACCGATAATCTTGAGACGCTCTATCTATCTTTTCATCTTTTTTTTACCTAAGAAAAGCCTCTCGTTTATCCCCAGTCCCTCATTTTAATCCTGTATGTGGAAATAAGACTGACATTTGGATTTTGTAGATGAAAACCACGACTAATCACCACAGTATAAACCTGTAGCATGCTAAGTTTAGCTTTTTCAGCTCATGAACTTCTGTACAGATTTTTTTCTTTCAAATTATGAAAAATCCCTGTCACAGTTCAACACCTTCTCTACCAATGATGATGTCTTTCTGTGATTTTTCTCACTTTAAACTCAAGAAAAAAAAAGACAAAAATTACCTCAGAACAACATTCATGTGAAAAATACTAAACTAGACCGCACCAGCAGAGGGCGCTGAAGTGCTGCTTTAAGAGGCAGTGCTAATAAAAAAGTATATTTTATATAATAAATGTGTGTATTATATAAATATCCAACCAGCACACACTTTATAAAAAGTGTGTATAGATGTGACTGATAGTATATTGTGATTATAGTCTGGAAAATAAATTGAACGCACCGATTTATCCTATTAAGATGATGGACAGATGGCGTGTTCAAGTGGGGAAAAAACACTAAAGCGTGCAGATTAAATCATCTCTGCCTTACAGCAAGGGATTACAAAAAAAAAAAAGATTTTTACAGATCTTCTGTAGAATATTTTCAGTGAACACTATCTGAACAGTTAGAAACACTACACACACCTCATCATGAGTAGAATTTTTTTTTCATTATCACAAGTCACTACAATGAGTCGAGAGGTCATGTGACCGTGTACATGCAGGAAAGCAGCCAAACCGCTCTGTGCTACCGCAACGTGCACCATGTTCGGCTTTAACGCGTTGCCTGATTTTAGCTTCTGTAATCTCTGTAGGTGATACTGCTGGCAGTGTCCTGCTGTCCCCCGACACACACACACACACACACAAAAGGAAGCCCTGAAACAACAACACCTTTTTTTTGAAGGCTGCGTATTTCTTTTAACTCGTTATTCAGATTGATTTACGTAACATTGATGTTTTGATAATTCACTAAATTCAGAAGGTAAAACTGACTCCATCGATTCAAGCAAAAGGAGGAGGATTGTGCGATGTAATGATTTAGCCGCTGATACTTTTCTTTAGATCAGATCACTCAAAAATAGACCTTTAAAGTGTCATGTTTTCTTTTCCCTCTGATGACAATGAAGCACAAGTCTGTGATGGCTCATGGTCTGGTTTATGCTTCTACGTCAAGTCTACGCAGTAGGTCTGGTCTAGCCGTGCACTGTACCTCACGCCGTACCCTGTGGCGTAGCTTGACATGCGCCTTCCCAGGAATGTAACTACACGTCACGGCAATGCAGTCCGCAACCGCTGTGATTGGTCTGCTTGGTAGCATCAGATTTCTCACTTCTTGTACGCTTCTGTTTTTGGATTGATTCGAAGGTCGTACTGACCGTCTACTCCGGTCTCTTCTCATTCCTACGATGCAGTAGTTTCAGCAAAAGTAACTGCGATTCAACATCTATTATCTCTAACTCCAACGCTATAGTTTTATAGACTTGATGCATAAGCATAAATCATGTGTTTTAAAAATTGATTTGATATGGAGAGAAATAGAGAGATGTTGTCTGGAAGCCCCGCCCCTTTTCACCTCGTCTTGTTTCTTATCTCGTACTGCTCATGCTGCGTCACCTTCACTTTCTGACGCGGTAAACGATGAATATTTCGAGGTGTACACAGGGTGGGGTGGCACAAAAGTCTGTATCCACGTGAGGAAATGTGTTTAAACGTATAAATTAGAGCAAGTTGACAGCGTGACTCGGCGGCACTTGAACACAACAACATTGAACATGTCTTAATCTATTAGAACTGATGATGTTCCATGCAGAGATGATTTCCTCCTTTGGTGCAAAGAAAAAAGTCGAGTGGTGTTTGATTCTTGGGTCTGAATGAAATGTATGAAATTTAGAATTTTGTCGTCTACATATAAGACGTCTGTTATATGAGAGGAACAATTTTGACCAAAGATGGTCGAGAGACAGAGTGAGAAGGAGTGTTGTCATACGAAAAAATGCCCTTTTTTTTTTTTTATCACGAGCTAACACTCAGCTGCTATTGTTACTGCTCTCCGTAAGCCTGGATGGAGGAAATGCTTGTTTTACATTCTGAACAATAAATCCAAACAGAAAAAATATATAATCGCACAAACCCAGCAAGATGTTAAAATAAGTCGCCGTTAAAAATAATATTGAGATTTCGAGTCAAAAACAGTGACATGGAACTTCAAGATCAGGGCTTCTGCATTTACACAAGAGAGGTTAGATTATCCTTTATTTAATGATGTAAAGGATCTGAAGTGTTTTGTTGACGTGCGTATGATGACGTGATGTGACGTGTATTGCTTTATGATGTAGACGGAGCCTCAACCTCAGCGCCGCGTCTTGCATGCTAGTCCTGTGTTTTTAAAATCGCTTGCCCTGGTAATCTGTTAACATTTTCACTTGTCTTGTTTACAGTGTGTGTGTGTGTGTGTGTGTGGTAGTGCGCGAGTGTGCGTGTGATTTCTTTTCAACATAAAAGGAAGTGGTTTGCGTGCCTTGAGAAAGGTACGAGAAAGCTAGGACACCAAACAAACACCGTGTTTCTTTCCGTTCCCTCGTACCGTATATTAAAAAAAGGGCTCGGTGTGTATCTGGCTTCGGCATGAGCTGTGTACAAGCATGAGTACAGATGTGCCTTCGCTGCAACACTACAGACTTTGAAAAATAAATAAATAAAGGAGATATTTTTTCCCGTCTAATCCAGCAGAGTGCCAGAATAATTTCTAAAATGTTAAAAAAGAAAAAGGATTCTGGTAGTCTTCTTTAGTATATTATTTTTCTATGTACACATCTGTTTTTTTTTATTAATTATTTGCATGTCAGCTCTATACGATAGCTTGCTAATGTATGTTTTAGTTTGTAAAAACAAAAAAAAATCTGGTTTGTCTTGAAGGAAGAAAAAAAAACTAACTACAGTATCCTGTTATACTGTATTATTATTATACTGTATTATACTGTAGTATTCCTAAATATCCTGTAAACCTGAATATTTGTACTTGCTTTCTCCCCATCTTTTACAGAAATAAATGTGTAAAAACCTCAGCGTCTGATCTTGAGATGATGAAATGCATGTGTGTGCGAGTAGAGTGTGTGTGTTGTTTTGGATCTTAGCCCTGTTTAGAAGGTGATAGTTTCCCGGAGTGGTAATTAAGGGAAAATCTCTGTGTTTGCACCAGGGTTTTAGAAATTTCTTTGTGACTTAATTGTTTATTGGCTGATGAATTTAAACATCTTTAAAAGACATGTTGCGCTGTTTTCATTTAAATTTGGTTAAGTGTCCTACGTTACCCACAGTCTGATTCGACTACATGCTAAAATCGAAGGAAAGTAAAAATTCTGAATATGTGATAATTAGTTCAGTTAACTCTGAGTGCAGGAGCGTGCACAAACACCTCGTCAAGGGAACACAAATAACACGAGTCGCCATGACAACTGGAGAAAAAGGCCTCATGGATACAGAGATGCAGTTCTGAGAGTAAAAACTCTTTATTTCTCTATATAATCTCATGCTACACTAATAAACTTATCCCAGTGTCTCACTAGTGCTTGGACACCATTAAGGTAGAAAGTTTCCTTAGTATGCCGGAGCCATGATCGTCTGAATCAGCGCCCCCCCGTCGAACTACGACGTATCAGCCTGTTGCAGTGAGTGCCCTAAAATAACCTCAAACAGTTGATGATGGTGTTGAACCAGAACCACACTTCCACTTTCTCACATACATTCTCATTTAGAAATGGACCGCATAAGGCTGAGAACGTGGAAGACAAAAGTAGAAATGCTGTTGAACATCGGGTAAAGATTGCTGGCGTGCCCGAGCAGGTGGATTTGGTTCGACAAAACAATTGTAACGCAATTATGGGAACGCCACTCGACAAAACTGAACCATTCCGAACAGCCTGCAACATCACCAGCGCAGACGTCACGTCCACTGTGCGTTACCACGGTAACATGAGCACTTCAGAAATTTTACACTAAAGAAATTAAATATTGTATTTAATTTACAATATAATAAAATATTGTAATATAAGTATTTATTGAAACAAAAACTGATTCCAATTTAAAACATATACTTTTAAAACAATTATTAAGTAATCTACAAGTTTTATGGAGAATTATCATTACAGTATTTTACAGATTACTAGCTTATATATATAATACTAAGTATTTTTTAAATTAAATTAAAAGTATTGTGTTCCGTTAATATGATGATACTAAATATATATATATCCCATTTCAAGTTCCATTTTTTTTTTCACGCTCCAATGAGGTGCAATGACTGACGGGACATTTTTCATTCCCACTTCCGGTGACCATCCGGTGAACGCACCTTTGGAAAGTGGCGGCTCAATCAGAAATGATCTTCACAGTGTACTGTGTCTCTGATTGCTCTTTCGTCTCATGCACCAACAGGGGCCTCGGGATCCAAATCAGAGTCATTTGCTGGTTAATTAAGATATTGTTCCAACTGTAGAAATGTGTGATTCTCCATAGCATGCCACATTAACCTCACACATTACCAGAGTTGGGCAAAGGTACCCAAGGTTAAAAAGCACCCCTGTAAAACTCCTCGATTTACTTGGTCAACTTGATTAAAATTACTTGCCTTCAAATTTACTCAAGTACTCAAGTGTATTAGATCACAGTAGCTTTTTTCATAGTAAAAAAAATTCTCTCTCCCTCCTTCTTAACGTCGTGTTTTTGCCAGTCTTCAACTAGGTCCGCTTTTGATTTTAAACACCTGGAACCTGATTTAGTGCGCCGCAAGGGAAATTAGATTACACATTATTGTCAGCAGGTGGCTTTAAATTCCTGTTTCAAATAACACACACACCAGTGTGAGGATGATACGCAATACCATGCAGAAGTGTAGTGAAATAAAAGTACAGACATTTGTTGTAGGATGTAGTCGAGTCAAAGTAAAGAGTATCTTCTAATAAAACTGCAATAGTCCAGATATATACGAAACATGTACCTAAATGCAGTAACAAAGTGAATTTACTCAGTGACCTTTCACCTCACTGCACATGACCCTTAGCCCGTGACGGTGCTGGAATCTAGTGTTGAGCATCATAACTCTCATCTATACCCTGGCTCATGTCAAGCAGTCCACAATAAGGTTCTGCAGGCCAGGTTCAGAATCAGGGTACAGGGTCAGCAAATACATTTACAGTATCGACAGGAGGAAAAGAGGGTTACCTGTTTAGTGCTTTATAGTAATTTAATTATTTCTTAGAATGATTATTCTTTTTTCATAAGACTTGTGAGACCGTGACTTGGGACAGACGGTTGCCATGGAAACTTGTTTAGAATCACGGATGCGGTAAAGAAAATGGGTCTGTTTAAGTAAACCTGCTGGTGAGCTTCATGAAGTTGCCATAGAAACTGATTCAGAGTTAAGCGAATTTCAACTCTTACTCAACCAACTGAGACTTCATTAATTAAACCCACTTTTTATAACAGGGCCTTGGTGTGTGTATGTATGTGTGTATGTGTGTGTGTGTGATGTGATGCTCATTAGTGTTCTCTAATACCTGCTTAACCTCCAATACCACCACTGCAAAGCGGAAAGCTGAAAGTTTAACAGTGAAGCAGATTTATTGGTCTTCCAGTTTATATCTAAGGTATTATTAAGGTATTAACAAAGTAGATAAAAATAACTCTGGATCTGTAAACTTAAAAAAGATTTTATGTGAGAAAAAATTTGTATAGGAAAGAATGTACTTACAGTAGAAAGATTATAGTAGAAACTCAAAGGTTTAGGACATACAAATCAATTTATGTGTGCAGGTGTATTTTAACAGGTTTAACAAATTTGCTCCACATGTTTCTTCATCCGAAAAAAAGGCCTCATGGTATCTGCTTCAGCCCAAATTTTATTATGGAGTCATTAATGACATTAAAGATTATAAAGAGCGCACTGTCTCAGAAAATACACAGATGAAATGTAACATTAAAACCATTAACATTCAAATCAACTAGGTTTAGGGTCATGTTTCGCCATCAAGGGCAGCTCTGGCTCCACTAGACCCCTGAAGGTGTGCTGTGGTGTCTGGCACCAGGATGTTGGCAGCAGATATTTTGGGTGCTCTGGGTTGTGGAGTTGGGCCTCCATGGATCGGACATGTTTGTCTGGCACGTCCCATGGACACTCAATTGGATTGAGATCTGGGCCCCATCTGCGGCACATTATCGTGCAGTGGGTGTCCCGGTGCCATTCTATGATGGTTGGTGGTTTTAATGCTATGGTTGATCATGCACTTAACAGCAATTTTCCTGTTGTGGTAATATCCTAATTTAATGTAACATAAAAAGAAACATTTGGGTACCCTCATTTCTTAAGAGTATGTATGAGATTTTCAAACACACTTCCTCCTAATTATGGAAGTAAACAAATTACATAACAGCTAACTGTTGCATTTACATCTAAACTCCCGTTATTGTCGTGTGTAAAATTTCTCTTAAAAGTAATGTATGGTTAAAAGTTCGCCCCAGCTTCAATATTTATTCAATACAGGTTCGCTAAATCTTAACACTGTTGATGTCTGAATGGATCCAGATATTTATTTCACATCACACGGGCTTTACAAGTGTTTATTATTTATGGGAATATTTTCCAATATATATAGCAATAAGTCGTTTGTAGAGGAGTCGGCTCTTTGTTTTAAGTCACAGGTGTTTAAAATCAGACGGGTGTAAACAGCAATGAAATGAGGACATTCACAATCGGGAAGGAGAGAGAGAGAGAGAGAGAGAGGGAGGGAGAGGGGGGAGGGGGGAGTGAGTTGTACTATGAAAAATGTTACTGTGAGCTAATGTAAGCCCTGTATTTTTGATACTTAAGGAAATTTAATGGTGAGTTATACTGTACTTTTACCCAAGTACACATGTAAATGAAGTACTTCTACTTTTACTTAAGTAATATTTGCACAGTGGAATCTACTTTTACTCAAATACAGGATTTGTGTACTTTATCCACTTGTAATTACTTCGTCTGCGCTCTGTAGTTGATTTATCTGATTCAGAGTAAAATTGTGAGCCAAAAGAGTCGACTCTTATTACTGAGTCACATGAGCTGGAATTTCCTTAATTAAAGTTAATGAATGTGATTGTTTAGGAAGGACAACAGACAGACAGGTAATTCTAAGAGGTTCCAGTGTATATTTGAACATATTCAGTAGACCAGCTTTCTCCAGTCCTCCTCATACAAAACCAGACATAAATACCAGTTACCCAGCAAGCACAGGGTGCAGTTTACTTCTCAACGACATCACATCGCTCCTGAAGGTGTTGGAACATCATCGGAAATATTTCATTTCTCTGTCGAGAGTGATGTGTGATTTAAACACATAAGTGGTGTAACACAGCGCCCCCACCTGGGGAGGAATTTAACAACTCACTCAATACGAAGGAGAATGAGGTATCTTAAATTTACAATTTGCAAAAACGTCTTCGTGCAGCATTTAACAAGTCAGGAAACTGGCTGCATGTGACATTGTTGAGATGTAAGATTGCTCCTGGTGCACGAGGGTGTGAGTGTGTGTGTGTGAGAAAGAGAGAGCGAGAGAGAGAGACACGACACTATCTGGATAAATCTGAAAGACTACACTTTTTTTCTATTCTACACATTCTACACAATTCTGCCTATGGAAACAGAAAACATGTTCACGGAGTGTGTGTGTGTGTGTGTGTGTGTGTATGTGTGTGTGTGTGTGTGTGTGTGTGTGTGTGTGTGTGTGTGTGTGTGTGTATGTGTGTGTGTGTGTGTGTGTGTGTGTGTGTGTGTGTGTGTGTTTAATGAGGCAGTCATGATCATACAGGACTCAGCACTCAGCTCCTCAGTGTTTCTATTCTGTCCTGTATGTGTATGTATCAGATCAAAGGGGGATCTCCTCTGATCCCACACAGCAGAACAGAGAGAGAACTTTCCATCACTGCATGTTGCGCAGTTGGTTGTAGACGTGCTCTAGGATCTGAGAGTAGGCCTGGTCTTTGGGGGCGTGGCCACTCAGGGATGCCTGAGGAAGAGAACGTGTACAGACGGTAAGATAACACGTTTAGTCCAGTTATGGGGTCGTAATGGACGTGAGGAGCATGTGAGGAACACTATAACTGAAACAAACCTTCATTTTCTCCAGTATCGACGTATCGGAACACCACATCTGATTAAAATTGACCAGGTCAGGAGCTGCTCGATAAAACTCCACCAGCATCATCTGCACACAAGCGTTTAAGTGTTTATATCAAAGCACAAAAAGCAAGGAGGAGGAGGATAATGATGATGATGAGTCCCTTCAGGTCTATTCCACCAAATCACACATACGTCTGTCCTACAAGTCACACGTTCGTACCATTTCATTGAGGACGTCTGTGGTGAGGAAGTTGTCCTGCACGTATGTGACTTCCACTGCCACTGGGATACCGTAATCATTCGGCCTTTGCTGAGAAAGAGTGAGAGAGAGCGAGAGAGAGAGAGAGACACCACAATACCACGATATCTCAGTAAAGTATCCTGTGATCTAATTTATCACTATAGCAATATTATGGCATCACTATATTAATCAGTCATGTGACCCTGGTGAGTGAAAAACGTTCTCACGTTCACTTTTGCTCACATGAGCTGCACTTACTTCCGGAGGAGGAACCACCCAGAACGGCGTGATGGTCGACGCCACACCCTGGTTGCCATGGTAATAAGGTCCTGTAAAATAACAGACGAGGTCTAATTACAACATACACACGGCCAAATCCAACTTCTACGCCACTACATCAATGTGTGTGTGTGTGTGTGTGTGTGTATGTGTTACTCAATTGCCTAATATCTATTACTTATTCAAGTCAATGCAATTCAGTTTTATTTGTAAAGCAAATGATTTGCCAGTTGATGTTTATTTCTCACCACAGATGATGCCCAGGCAGGGCTGGAAGCCGTTGCTGCTGCCCTGGAGGCGGAGCTGGTGGTCCATCTGCGAATCGATGTCCTGCAGTGACGGGAGGGCGGGGCCTCGAGGGTGACTATGGTACCAGCCCACCAACGAGAGCCCTCTCATGAACAGGTTCTGACAAATCTGTGCACACACACACACACACACTTATCAGTCAAGAGAAACTCTTTCATTTATTTGTTTTCCTCTCATCCTCAGCAGAGCGGTGGTGTATCCAGAGAAGATCCCGAGAGTGAGGCGGGAAAATACGCACAGGTTTAAATACCAGTCTATCACACCATACGGCCAAAAATATAACTTATTCACACACTGCGGGCATTTTAGAGTTTCCAGCTTATCCGCTGTTATGTGTGAGGTAACCACAGAACCCAAAGGAAACCATGAGGAACAAAAACAAACATCTGAGCTCAGCAGTTCTATCTGCTGTACCGCCGGCTAATATTTTATGCCGTGGTAGTACAACATGAAATCCGCTACTAACCTCCTCCTCTACAGCAGGCGCGGCGTCTCGGTCAGCCAACCGCGTGCGGCACGGGAACGCTCGCAAAACCGTCAGCACTGTCATGAGGAAGAGAGAAAAGGTGTTTCCTTACGACGGGTTATACAGTATAATACACACATCTCTGCAGTGTGATGAGTGATGAAGCCTTACGCTGTGTTGTAGTGTCCCATCGGCCCCCCAGGTAGCCCACCACCTCGCTCGTGGTCAAGTGACAGTGAAAGTCCTGAGGGGGAAAAAAAAAACTAATATAACGAATCTTAAATAATTCTATGATTGTGTTAAAAGCGCTGTACAAATAAAAATAAAATTGAAAACTGAATTAAACTAGGAAGGAGCACACGAGAGTGAAATCAGATCCAATAAAACTGATGAACTTAGAAACACTGATGGAAATCACACCCGTAAAGAATTTCATTATCGTTATTTATTTGTAACTTGCGAAGCGAAGACTACACATTCTTGTAGATTCTAAATACAAGACAGAGAAACTAATGGACAAACACTGAAGTATTACAGAAATTAAAACACTTATTAAGACGCTACACGTGTCAGCTTATACGTACAAAAACTGCGGTAAAAATATTCAAGAATTCTTGCCAAATTAAAGGCCATGTGTTATGAAAAATCTACCTTTTTTCTACTTTCATGTTTAGATATTCAGATGAGTCTCTTATGTGTGTGTGTGTGTGTGTGTGTGAACAAACAAAAAAAAAAAAACATTCGTCTTTTGCATGGTTGTGTTGCTGTAGCTTAAAAATTTCATTAGATTCTCTTCCTGGTGTGACATCATAAGACTAGCCCCTCCCCCAGGTTGATGCTTTAATCTGCCTTTTGCTTGGGGGCGGGGCGGGGCAGGGGCGTGGCTCAGGGGTAGCTCATGTACCCAAGCACTGAAACAGCACATTTGGAGGAATTGTTCTGTTTGATGAATAGAAAAGCACATTCTCCACTCTAAGACCTGTGTTAACTTTTTTAATAAATAGTAAACTATGTGACCTTTAAATTGAGAAATGGATAAATGGAGGATACATTCACATTCAAATGAAACAAAAAGATGTAAATTTGATGAAAAAACAGGATATGATTCTTGGCTATATTTTGCACATTTTGTTTGTGTATTGTATTTTGTTTGTCTGTGTGTGTGTGTGTATTTATTCATTACGCAGTGTTTACCATGAGCAGCAGAACGTTGCTGGAGACGGCGACGTTAAACGGCTGGAAGCGGTTGATGGCGGAGAAGGCGGACAGCTCCACCAGCGTGTGAGGATCTCTGAGGACACGCAACGTTTACCAACATCACAATAAACAATAACATCATGCATATTGTTACATTTAGCTACCATTTATATCATTATGAGATTACAATGTAATAATACATGAGGGGTGTTCGAGTCAAACCGGGACTCTGGATTGTGCAGAATAACAGAACGCAGTTCTAAAAGGAAAAAAACTCCCTTTATTTCTCTATATAATCCCCTGCTATACTAATGCACGTATCCCAGTGTTTAACTGGTGCTTGGACACCATCATGGTAGACAGTTTTGCTGTGCGACTCTATACATTATGCTGTATAATAACATCTGTCACATTACAGCTTCACTACCTGGCGATGTCTCGGGTTCCCAGTGTGCAGTATCTGACAGGGATTCTCTCTCGGTCTCCTCTCCTGTGAACCACACTGACATCTGTAACACACACACACACACACACACACACTCGCACGTTATAATCTCAAACATTGCATTGTCCGAGTTTCCTCCAATAACAGAAACTCTTTACCTTAGAAAAGAGCCAGATCATTCTGTGCATGTTTTAAATGTACAGTATGTAAATATTTTGTACTATATATAATTATTTACATTTCTTTTTTTCGGTAAGAGGAAGTCCAACTCTTTTTTATATATTACAGTTATAAAGTTTACGTAAGTGAGAACAGGAACTACTCTAGTTTCATAAACAATATATTAAAAATAGTACAAGTTGTTCTTATAAATACGTAATCAAATGCAACTGGGGTTAAACTGCTGTGGCACAAGAGGAATAAAACACACCTCTCCAGGACAGGCTGTCCTGAGAAATGTCTCCACACTGTGTGTGTAAGATTCCTGACTCAACTCATTTAAAAATAAATCACAGATTATCAAACGCTTCATTTATTTTGATCAGGCTAATTTAATCCTTTAGTTGTGATACCCAACACACACACACACACACACACACACACACACACACACACACACATGTACGTGGATGACGTTTTGCTCACCGTGGTACTCTAGCTTGGATTTCCGGTTTCTTTCGTCTGTCGCGATAGTGGCCTTGCCCTCGTCCTCTTCCTCGTCTCCCATCTCGTCGTCCTCTCCTTCACTGGCGAGGCTCTGGAGACACAGAACGGACAGATCAGCTGCAGCTACACCTGAGCAGCTGTTATAGTCCAGAAAATACGGTAATGCTGAAGATCCTGGCTGATAAACCCTGCTGTTGAGGCGTTTCCGCTCACCATGTCAGCACTGGGCTGGTATTTATGCAGCCAGCTGGTTTTATACTGGGCCAGTTTCTGCCCGCGGTAACGAACCGACGCCCAGCCGCATCCCGACTTCTTGGCAGGATTCACCAGGCGCTTGCAGTGTGTGGCCCAGGCGCTCGGCGAGTTAAAGATCTGCCCCGTTTCCACCCAGCGGATCTTCCCGTCGGTCAGCAGGTCGCCCACAAAGTTCTTTCCCTGCGCAGAAGAGAAAGCATGAAGATATTCACACGTGGTATGACCAAAACCAAGAGGCGTTTCTATCAAACGGGACCTCCAAACGCCTCCCCCTGTCAATCACGGTGTGTGTTTCTGAGAGCTCATGCACGCACAAAAGACTGGATATCGTTTTCATCTTCCCTGAGATGTTGCACAAGTGTCGCCCTTCACCCTGACTGAGTTAGTTATCTGTTTACATGCTGGAATTTGAAACTCATCAACCCTCAGTACCAGGTAGTGTATGGACAGGACGGCGTCTCCCGGCTCCACCAGGCCGTCTTTAAGCAGCACGCGTAGTGTGATTCCTCTCCGAGTCAGCACCGAGCCTCGTCCTGAAGACACCCGGAGCTCGGCTTCTTCTCCCCCGCTCAGCTCCTCGTCATCCTCGTCCACTCCTTCGTCCACCAGCTGAGGCGAGGACGGTGGCTCGGAACCTGAGTGAGGAGACGCACAAGTACACAACACCTTGAGGAGATAAGGAGCAGGATGAGGAGCTAGACAAGGGAAACCTTTCCTAAGGTTAAAGTTTCCTGAAGTAGATCAGATGTGAGCCAGATCACCGACTCTGAGCTTCTGAGGTTTAGGATTTTGACTCAGATTACAGGATTAGGATTAAAAGTACTACATTTTAATAAAAATGTTTCTGTGTTAAGCTGAGAATTGGAATGAAATCAAAGAACGATCAGTGTGTTATAAAGTGCTTATTAAAGCCTCAGGTTTAGAAACCAGTGTCAGGATGTAAAAACTCAACAGGAAGTCGTGTGTGTAACAGGAAGTGTTATGTCAGTTTTATTTTCAATAAACCACATCATGTCCTTTATGCAATATCTAATGTTACACTGGTCATTTACATCACACACACACACACACAGTTTATACAGTAATCCTGCTTAATCCTGATAAGACAAAAGTTCTAGTCATAGCACCACATGCAGATAGAAATAAGCTTTCTGATCACACTGTAACTTTAAATGGCCTTTAGTTCCAGTGCAACAGTGAAAGACCTCGGTGTGATTATAGATTCCAGCTTTTCATTTGAATTACATGTAGATAATATTACCAGAATAGCATTCTTTCATCTCAGAAATATTGCCAAGAAAGGGAATATATTGTCACTAAACAATGCAGAAAAACTAGTTCATGCTTTTATCACCTCTAGGTTGGATTATTGTAACACCTTACTGTCTGGTTATTCAACTAGGTGCAGAAATAAGATTCAGTTAATCCAGAATGCATCAGCGAGAGTCCTCACTAGAACCAGAAGATACCAGCACATCACCCCTATCTTATCCACACTGCATTGGCTCTCTGTGAAATTTCGCATCGATTTTAAAATACTACTTTTAACGTATAAAGCATTAAATGTGTTACGATCCACCTTCCAAATAGTGTTCGGGACTCAGACACAGTCGCAGTGTTTACGTCTAGGCTAAAAACCTACTTGTTTAGCCAAGCATGTTTGTGAATCGATGTGCCTCAGGTAAAGGAGCAGACAGCTGTTCTCTGAGGACTTGTGACTGCAATCGCTCCATAGTTCAGGACTGGAATTTCTATAACGTGTTATGGATTATGGACTCCATATTAACTCCATAATCCATAATACATCATCTGTTATACTTAACGTTCAGCCTCCTAGCACACATTCGGCCAAAACACAGTACTGGTGCTGATTTATTTATTGTTTTTATGTTATACATATAATACAGAAAACGTGTGTGTCAAAGAAGCTACTTCTGAAGTTTTTTCTTCTTTTCTAAAAATTTCAAGTTGCTAATTTCAGCCGTTTTGGAGAAATTATTTTATATATGGCCGGGAAAAAATTTATATTATTTAGCATTATACTGTCTTGCTTTAAACTATAATCATTTCAAATGCACATTATTCATATTTCTTTACTGATACTAAAATTGGTGTAAGCTTCTAAAAGCATATGACCTGTAAAAACTGTTGCTTAAAATTTGTTTGTTGGTAAAAGCAAATAAATAAACAAACCCTGTAGTGTCCGTAACCAAGTCAAATTCATGTTGCAATATCCTATCAATTTTGTCTTTTAGAATAACATACTTCTTCAGTTTTATGTCTTTTCATGTGAAATCTAAATTGGCCAAGTTTTAACTGAATGACAGTTAAGATCATTAAAAGATTTGAATTTTTAAAAAGGTTACTGACACTACAGACATAAAAGGGCATGAAATTCTATTTAGAAAATGTGTTTCTTTTTATCTGATAATAAAAAATATAAATGTGTAGCGTATTTACAAAAAATGAAGCACGGATCAGGGGATGAAAAGCATTAAGTTTTATGTAAAATTGTGTTATATGATCCTGTCTGAAAAAAAATATCACTTTCATACCTAGGTGAGACTGATACGATATTTTGGATGAGTGTGACCGATGAGGATGATGGTGGGTCTGGTTTCTCTCCATCTCAGTGAGATCTTTACTCATCAGTGACAATCTGATCACTATAATTTATACACGTTCTTACACATTTCACACTCATTTCCATTATTTTATTTTAATTCTGTAAAGCTGCTTCGCCACATTGTTAAAAGTGCTCTATACTGTAAATAAACCTGATTTGGATTGAGTACAGTGCACTTCTATAGTGTTTCTCCAGACAGAATGAGCCTTTGCTCCTGCAGCAGTGTGCTCTGACTGTAGTGATGCTCATCATCATGTCCTGCTTTGTTCTCCTGCGGCCTCCTGGAGTCTAACACCGATCACATTCTACCCACACACACACACACACAATATATATATATAATTATTTAATATCGGTTCTCACCCATTTCACCAAATTCGTCGCTTTTATTTCTCCTATTAATTCATACGCTTGTTTTTTTTCCCCCTTTTGTATGAAAGCGGTTACTCACGGGCTCCGTCCCAAACCGCACACTAGCCTACTAAATAGCAGACCAGAACAGCCGCGTCACCCATAAAGCCGCTTCATCATTATCCCATGCACTTTAATACGGTAGTGCGCGGTTTGGAACGTAGCCATGGCTACCGTTTTCGCCGTCGCGTTATTTATGCGTCAGCATTTTTTAATACGGAAGTGGTCTGGATTTGAAGATAGGAATAATTATAATGGTGCTTTACAACGTGTTTAAAGACGCTATAAAATTTACTATTTTAATAAACACATTCCCATCCATTTTTATCCCGCTTCCCTTTCCTATTCCGCCATAAATTCACTCATGCGTATAGGGTTTGTCGATTCGTCACACTGTGATAGCTGGAATTTCATCTCAACTGTAACTCTAATCTTAAATTTTTATACTAACTTATGGTTACTGTAAAGTATATCCTTGTAGTGTACGATTTTTCCAGCTGACTTTCAGGGAATATGTTACTATCCGATGTGAATAAAATAAGCTATTCTGCGCGTGTAGGATAATAGGAGAGTTACGGTAGTGTGATATTGTTTGCTCTCCTTTAATCAGCCACTAGATGGCGACAGAATTACGTTTCCTGTATCAACGTTAGAAACATCTTTGTTTAGGTACTGTATGTCGGTACAATTTTATTATCAATGCACAGTACATGTACTTAGCAACTAAAGTGCAAATAGTAGTGTATATAATTCCGTGCTAATATTGGCATTATGCAAAGTAATAATCAACTCTTTACTTAGCATTGGGTATGTTCCAAAATCTATTAAATTAGCAGTTATTAAACTACTAATTAAGAAACCCGACCTTGACCCCTGTCAGTGGTCCAATATATTACATTTACATTTAGGCATTTGGCAGACGCTCTTATCCAGAGCGACTTACATTTTTTTTTTTTTTTTTTTATCTTATTATACATCTGAGCAGTTGAGGGTTAAGGGCCTTGCTCAAGGGCCCAACAGTGGCAACTTGGTGGTTGTGGGATTTGAACCTGGGATCTTCCGAACCGTAGTCCAATGCCTTAACCTATAAGGCATAATCTATATATCTGCATATAAATTGCATACAGAAACTGTATTAGTCAGGATTTAGGCCTCACAGGGACAGCACTTGTTAAAGTAGTAAATGACCTCCTATTGGCCTCTGATCAGGGTTGCGTCACTATGCTTGTGTTAATCGACCTCAGTGCAGCTTTTGACACCATTGATTATAGTATTCTCCTTCACAGGTTAGAAAATGTAGTAGGAATTAAGGGAACAGCCCTCTCGTAGCTATTTAATAGATCGTTATCAGGTTTCCCCCCCCCCTCTTTTTAGGGGTAGATAGGTAGTTTTTCTTTCTATTGATAATTTAGATTTTAAAGGTCACGAGCGGTCGTATAAGAATTTTATTGCATATTGTACTGTCTATGTGAGAAAAATGTTTTTATTTTAATTGATTGAAAAAAGAAGGATATAATGAATGAAGTATGTAACCAGCGTATACTAATAACAAAAGAGGGTGTAACAACTGAAATGAGCATATCTATTGTGATGTCAGAGAAGGAGATCCGTCTCTTGACACAGAGCAGAGCTACCGTAAAGTCTAATTGCAGTTGGCAGAAAAGGGCTTCCTGTAGCGTTCTTTGTCACAGCGGAGCTAAAGCATTCTCCTACTGAAAGTGCTCAGCTGTTTAGCCAGTATGTCGTGGAGAGGATGTGAAGTGTTCTCTGTGATGGTTAACAGTTTGTGTAACATCCTTCTCTCCACTACAAGCTCCAAGCTTGCACTCTGCACTAAATATTCATTCATCTTATACATGTGTGACTGTGACCCTACCTAACTGTTATCTCTCCTTCTCTTCTGCTCTCTCTTCTCCTCTCACTGTCTTTCTCCCTCTTTAACTCTTCCTGTCTCTCTGTTGAGCTATACATGTTGCTGCTCCTGAGCTGCCAGTGATCCAGATCCCCTCTGCCCTCTGGACCTGTCTGACTCGTCCTGGTGTCCCACTTCTGGTTGAAGATCTCGTGACATTGATGCCCCTTGTGGTCTGCCTGGGATGTGTTTGGTGACTGGGGATGATTCCACTTTTCCACGAAGACGGTCCTGGCCTCGACTGATGCTGACAGCTGTTCTTGGAGGACTCGTGACTGCAGTTGCTCGATAGTTCAGGACTGGAGTTTCCTACAGTCTACCTGAGACTCCAATAACAAACTGGACTTCATGTTAACTTAAACACATCTCCTGTTATCTGAACGTCCAGCCTCCTAACACAGTATGACTTCAGAACAATCCCTGCTATCCTTTATTACCCAAATGAGGGTGGGTTTCCTGTTAAGTCGGGTTCATCTCAAGGATTCTTCCTATTCCCATCTCAGGGAGATTTTCCTTGCCACTATCGCTGTCATTCATTGATAATTGAATGAGAATAAGAACATTCTCTTATTCTCATTCCATTTTGAATCCTGCCAAGCGTCCAAATTTACCAGATTTCTTATTTCTCCCTTCAAATGACAGGACTGTATAAGCTCTCATAAATTCCCTGCAGTCCAGAGGTTAACATCTGCAATCTAAAGCTCATGTAAATCTCTGATTATTAATAGAAACAGGTAAGATTTGGAGCAGAAGGAGATCTGTATCACACCCAGGGAGTCCCCTCATTTGTGTGGGTATGTGAAACACGAGATAAATCAGAAATTATCCAAATATGTCCAGTACCTTTGCCTTATCATAACCAGTCAATCAGCTTAACCGAGGGGCGGGGCCTCGTCGGTTGGCTTCTCCTTGACACACCTGGACACACTGCACTAGAGCACGCGCCTTCAGGTCCGCGCAGGTGTGGTGTATTAACGTGTCAGTAGAGACTACAGGTGTGTGTGTGTGCGCGAGCCCCGCTACCTGCACCGGCGATGAGGCGCGCGCAGCGGATACGAGCCCAGCTGCCCTCCTGCTATTACGAGGGATTTCTGGAAAAAAGGTCTTTAAAAAATAGAGTAAGTTTCATCTCTTATTAAAGCATAATTTTTTTATTTTTTTTATTTTACAATACGTGCATTTATTTTAGACTCATGCTTAATTAATTAAGTTTAATTTTTATTTTGTCACTGATCTCTGAATTGATATCCAGGACATCTGGAGGAACTCAAATGGCATATAAGATACATAACCTATTTATATCCTGTACTGTAAAATATGCATTAATTTCCTGTGTAAAGAGTAAAACATGTACAGTGTGTGTAACAATACACACCTGCCACAATTTCAATTCGAGTCAATTGTAACATCATTATAGATAGGTAGACAGATATAGAGCGGCACGGGGCGTAGTGGTTAGAACTGTCTCCTTACACCTCGGGTTCGATTCCTGCCTCGGGGTCTGTGTGCATGGAGTTTGCATGTTTTTTCCTTTGCTTGGTGTTTTTCCTCTGGGTACTCCAGTTTCCTCACAGCCCAGAGACATGCAGATAAAGCAGCAGCTACTGTACATGCAGCTAATCGGTGTTCCCAAATTGTCTGCGGTGTGTGAATTTGTGTGTGTATGAATGTTGACTGGAGGTCCTACCATGATCGTAAAAATGGGAATACAGTGGTTATCACTGGCCTCCACGGTCCCTCGTTGGACTACAGAGGTTCCTTGATTTGATGGATGTGATAGATAGATGTATTACTTTATCAATCCCAAAGAGAAATTGTATTATTACAGCAGCCAGTTCACAGGATATACAACAAGTAAGCAACCAGCAAGAATTGCAAAAAAAAAAAAAAAGAAACTGTTTACAATTTACGGTGCCTTAATGAGGTAAAAAGTAGTGTCAAATAATACCAGTATACTGTTTCTACTGTATATACACGTACAAGATGATTGTGTATACAGGCAGGAATGAAACTGTACATAAGGTGCCTCAGCAAGTAGAAATAGTAATAAAAGAGAGAATGAAATGAATAAACCATAGTGCAATGAAGATAGAATGTATTAGAACCTCTTTATAGTGGTGTCAGAAAGAAGAGTTACTGTAAGAATTATGATTCAAAGGGTACCTTTTTATGTACTACAAGGCACATTTGTTTTCTTCCATATTTGTAAATGTTAAAATTTCTACAAACAGTAAACATTATAAACAAAATGTACTACAAAATCAACCATGGACTTGACCTAAACATTTACAAGCTTTATAGCAGAAACAGAGCTCCAAAATTGCCGGAAATTACCGATAATAATAAAAAAAAAATCACTACATTTGATTGACGCTTTCGTTCGAAGAGACTTCCAGACGATGCAGGACAGAGTCAAGGTTAAATACTTCTGAGCACTTAAAGGTTAAGACTCTTGCTCGATTGAATCTGAATTCATGAGTTTTAGCATTAATCCTTAAAGTGTTAATTAATGCTAACCCAGCGCTTCTCTTAGCTAGCTTACACAAAATTAATATCATTAAAATAACTTGACCAGCAGACACATTTCAGTTCTTCACTAAAGCAAAGTTTTTACTAGAACTTTAATATGAACACGTAGAGAAATTATTATTATTTATGTAAAACAGCTGCTGAAATAAAGCACACAAAATGAAGAAAATAAAAGCCCTAAGTTTATACTGTAACATATTTACACTATACGTTTTGTAGAAAAGAACAGAGTGAAGACATGATTGCAAATAAAAAGGTCTAAGCTCCCATCGGTGTCTTGTATATTAATTAACTTAAACCAAGAACACATTTATTTAATTCATTAGTCTTTTATTAAAAAAGAATAAAGAGAATCTGTTTCAAAAGCAACATCATTCTGATACTTAAAGGTGCATAACTGTACATGAAGGAACACTTATTAGACATTTACATTGTTACTGACTTTTTTCATATTTCACTTCAACTTTCTAAAAATCTAGAAGATTCGATAATATTAAAGTGTTCTGTAGAACTGCTGTACATTTCTAGTCTGATATGAACACTGAGATTGCAGGCTGCGGTTGGTATGTTGTGATGTTTACATAATTAGGCGTTAACAAGGAAATTAATTAAATTTATGACACATATTTCATATTGTACATTAAGCAACAGTGCAACATTTTCTCTGGTATCATTTACTTGGTATCAATTAAAATTCATTTCCAAAGCATGAAGCATAAAAGGATGTCATGTGACAGATGATTAGATAATTAAAAGATAATTATTGATGAAAGCGTTCTCATTACTCAGGATTGTTAATTCTGATTATCGGTGGAGACTTAAGCTTCCTTATTTTGTTCTTAGAACACTATCTCAAATAATCTGACCGCATTCCTGAACAGTGGTTGTTAACACATAATTTTTCTCCATTTATATCACTCCTCATCCACATGTGCCATTTCTGTGTCTATGTAAATCCAAATAAAACAAGCCAAGGGGTGGGGCTCTACTCATATGAGGTCAGAATAGGGAAAAATATATATATCTGGCTTGTTTAAACCCTGGCCGATACTAAAATAAATAAAAAAATAGGAAAAGGAGGGAATTCTTTTTTCTTTTCTTTTTGCTTTGTTTGTAGCCAAAAATTGTGGACATTGGAATGTCTAAAAGTGAGATTCCTTAGGGTATTGCAGTCTGATAGAGCTTGAGGATTCTAGAATAAACAAAGAGTCTGCTAAAACAAGGGTCTTTTAAGTTGACAGGCAAGGAACCATTTCCCTTTATAGGGCATTCGCCAAAATACCTTTTTTAATATTTTAGCATACACAAATGTAACATTTCAAAATTTCAATACTTTTTTTTCGTTCAAATTGTTGTAATTTTGTTCTAGGGCAGGGGTCGGCAACCTAAAACACTCCAAGAGCCATTCTGAGCCGTTTTAAATTTAACAGTGGAACCTTGAATTACGAGCATAACTAGTTCCAGAAGAGGGCTCGTATTCCAAAACACTCCTCAAATTTTCTCATAAGACATAGGCCTAATGAAAACACAAATTATTTGTTACTCAGCCCCAAACAATAAATACATTAAAATAATTAACACAAAATATAAAGTAAAAATAAAACAAATGAACCTGCATGTTACCTTAAAAAAAGAAGTAAAAATAAAATCCCCACAGATAAGTGTTTCTGTTTGTGCGAGCAGGCGCTGTGTATGTCCGTATGTGTATATGTGTGTGAATCTAAAGTAACCATTCCTCCACTCTTTTCACACACGTGTGCACACAAAGGAAACACTGTTTTATCAGAAACATAAACAAGAAATTTCTCTAATGACACTCGATTGAGCGACACACTAACGGAATTTGCTGCAAAGTAAAAAATAAAACAAATTAACCTGCACTTTATCTTTTATCTTATATCTTCTAGAGAGAGAAAACCTCTCTAATGAAACAGCAGGGGAGAAAGTTACCCACAATTTCACAGCGCAAGAGAGAAAAACCGTTGGCTTAGTTGTGATCAAGTGATGCTCTGTGTCAAAACAAGAAGCGCATGCATGATAGAGGATACTCAGTGCTTGTAAACCAAGACTCGTTTGTTTTCCAAGTCAAAATTTATTAAAAATTTTTGTCTGTCTTGCGAAACACTCGCAAACCACGTTACTCGCAATCCGAGGTTTCACTGTAAAGATAATAGTGCACATTTCATCTTTTAGCTTTATTCTACAGTATGTATAAAAAAAACTACAGTGTTGCATTTGATGAAAATTAATTAACTTTTACAGAGAAAACTGAATTTTATTTCCGCATGCAACAAAAACAATTCAGAAAAAAAGGTTACTTTCAAATAAAATACTCAATGTCTATTTGAGTTCTCCTCGTATTTATGAAAATACTTGGCGGACTGGAAGCCTAACTTATTCACCTGCAGCAAACCAAAAATGCCTGCTGAGTCCGTGTGCCGTCATCCTTTTATCACGTGTATTGGAGCCTGCAGTTAGCAGTCAACCTTCTAAAAATAGGATTACTTCTCCTATAATATCTCCACACTGACCTGGGAACGCCTCGGGGTTCCCCAGTCAAAGTTAGCTGAGGTGGCTAGGGAAACGGAAGATTGGGGTTACCTGCTGGAGCTGCTACCCCCGCGACCCGACTTCGGATTAACGGTTGAAGATGGATGGATGAATGGATGGATGGAAGGAAGCCAGCTTGCTGATACTAGTTTACTAGTGTTAGCTTAAATTCAAAAAGCACTAGTGCACAAGCATAAATAGTCATAATGCTACACCACATACACACATACTGTACGCTCCTACTAAATATGCCCAAGTGTTAAGGTCATTAATTTTTTTCTGTTTACTTTGTGCAGACCAGTCAGAATCTCTGGGCTGCACTGTGTGGGGACGCTCTGTTCTTCTTCAACAATAGCAAGGACTGTGACGTATGTAAATTTTTGTTTTAGTTTTTTTTAACATTGTTTTCGTAAGCTTTTTTTATCCACTGTAATGGGATTTATTGACATTTGTCTGTTTTTGATACTAGTATGTAGAAAAGCAAGAACTGTCAAACTTCATCTCTCTGACGGACTACCCCAGTTCAGATGTCAGTCTCCACCTGCGTGTACAAGACGACGATATCTACCTCACGGTGAGAGGTTCAGATATGATACATGATTATTAACCATGCATTTTTATAATTTTTTCATTATTACAATTAGAATTTGATGATTGGGTGAGGCGATATGTGACTGTACAACAAGCCAGAGTCATATATAGTATAGTATAGAGACAACATGATATCACTTTCAACCTTTTAATTAGTTCCAGGAGTCATACTGTACTTGATTTGTTAATATAAATCAGAGAAAAGATAAAGCTCTTTCCACAAATGTTAAATACATGTCTCTTTACAAAAAACAAACCTTATAAAACTACTATAGATATAATATACAGTAACATTAGACCTGTGTTACTGACAGAGCTGCTGTTACAGAGGATTAATCAACACCTTCTGACCAATAGGAAATCAACAGTAGTCTGGTATAAAATTAAATAAAAGAGTATACAGTGGAGCCTTGGATTACGAACATAATTCATTCCGGAAGCGGGCTTGTATTTTAAAACACTTGTAAATCAAAGCAAAATACAAAATATAAAGTAAAAATAAAACGAATTAACCTGCACTTTACCTTTTAAAAAAGTAAAAATAAATGCAGACAGATAAGTGTTTCACACAGTAAGCAGAGAGGAGGAATCAGCCCCCCTCTCCCCCCTTTTTATCTTACACAGTAAACCTTTCTCCTCTCTTATTTGAGTTTCACACAGACAAACAAATTAATGAAAAGATTGTTTAATCTGAAAAAAATTAGCAAGGAACATCGCTAATGACACTCGCGTGGGCGCATATTAACAGAATCACTGCTGTGAAGTAAACTGGTTCAGAAGATTTTCGTTCTCTGAAAAACAGCAGCTGTAATTAGACACTGATTTATTAAAAACAAACAGAAAGCTGTAATCTAATAATCTAACAATGATTTATTCACACTTGTCATATGTAATCACACTGTATATTTTGCATATAATTACACAGTTAATGTGTAATATTTAGTAATTCATTTCATTTTTTAAAAATTGTTAATTGTCATGTTTTAAGGCTCCGAGTCTAGAAGCCCGTGAGCTATGGAAAGGCTTCATTTGGTCCGTGGTGAAGGTCAGTACGGCTTTTCATAGACACTCACATGGTTTAGGGTTACATGCTTGTTAGTGGTGCTTGCGAAGCGAAGCACTACTATTGTTATCTTACAGGCTTATTATTCTTCTTTTTATTATTTTTCTTCTGTATAAAAGTTTGGCGCGTAACTAGTCCCGCACCGTTTGTCGTAGACCAATGAATGAGGTGTCAAATCGTGCGCTTTATTCGGGAATGGGGTGCTATGACTTTTCTAAGGGGTCTTTACTAAGTCTTTTCTTTTGCCTGAGGGGGCACTTAACCGTCTCAAAAAGCCCCATAGACTTAACATTAAGACTAACTTTGACGGATTCTAGCACAGAGAGGGAATTTTTAGAAACGTAAAATCTTCCACATTTGAAGAGGTTTTTTACCTGTGTCAGAAGATACCCCGCACAAGGGGATAAGTTTTACTCCCGGGGCACAAGAGGTCCCCAAATTTGCCCCATTGACATATAATGGGGAAAAAATCCCATAGACTTAACATTGAGACCAATTTTGACTGATTGAAACGCAGAGTAAGAATTTTGTAGAAATCACAAATTCACCAGATTTGTAGAGGCTTGCAAGCTGTTTTAGAACATACCCCGCAAGAGGGTATAAGTTTTGCCCCAAATGTGCTGTATTAACTTATAATGGGGATTTTGGCGAATAACTATTCCTGTACCGTTCATCATAGACCCATAAAATAGGTGTCGAACCGTGCGGCTTATTCGGGAATGGGGTACTTTTCTTAGGGGCCAGCAGTAAATTAATCCTACCAACAAATCCCATATGTTTCCATTTATACCAACTTTGAGAGATTCTAGTGTAGAGCGAGAATTTGATAGAAATCTCAAGTTTACCACATTTGAAGAGGCCCGCAAGAGGGTATAGGTCCGGGGTACTCAATAGGCAGACTCCGGTCCGCTTCCAAGCCCAAATACGGTTAAATCAGGACCGATGCCAAAACAAACATGCTAATTTAATCATAATCCAAATGAGTTCACAATGAAGTGCGCAACTGTGTTTCCTCACGGTATATCTTTGAGTCTTCTAGTGATGGGTCGTTCATGAACGATTCAATCCTTAACATGACTCAGAAGAACGAGTCGTCTCAGAGAGTGATTCATTCATTTTCTACTGAGCGCGCATGCGCAAATCATCGCAAAACCTCCATAGGCTATGTACAGGAAACAGAATTGAACGGTTCTCAACGAATCGTCAAGTCCCGAGTTGTTCGTTCCTTTGTCACGTGACTCCCATAGACTCTATCATTCAAAAGAACGAACGACTCAGACTGGAAGATATACTGGAAGAGGTGAGCTACTCATTCTGTTTATTAAAATATGTCCTTAATATCCTAATATAAGTTGATTAAAAAAAAAAAATGTAAGAGTGAGTGGACAGAAAAATATGCATTCGTGCTCCCCGTGAGAGGCAGAAAACCAATGTGCTTAATCTAGCAATGAAAAGTGGTCACCTTCTCACCTTCCGGACACCAACCAAAGATGGTTACTGCAGCAGGTGTTCCTGTCCTACGGAAAATGGCCCTTCAAATTCTCACAAGGTTTTCCTCGACGTACTGCTGTGAATCTGCTGTTTCAACTATGAGCATGGTAAAAAACATATCGCAGCACCCTCACCAATGAACATCAGTGCCTCCACCTGGTCCTCACACCTTTTATGCCCAAGTTAAAAAAACTGGTGGCACAAAGATGATGTCACCTTTCACACTAAAAGAACTACCATGTTTGACTTTTTTGTAGTTCTCTATTTGAAATTGGACTGACATTTTGACGGACCTTGGACTAAATAGAAATTTGGTAAGTGGCCCTTTCAAATTTATATTTGAGTACCCCTGGTATAGGTTTTACCTCCTGGGGGACAAGAGGCGCCCAAATTTGCCCCATTGATTTATAATGGGGAATTTGGTGCATGATTAATGCCGTTCCGTTTGTCGTAGACCTTTGAAAGAGGTGTCATATCGTTCAACTTATTCAGAAATAGGAGGCTTGACATGACTTTTCTAAGGGGCAACTGGTAAACTGCCCCAGCAGGGGGCAATTCACAAACAATCGTAACTTCCATAAGAACTTTGAAACAGATTTTAACAGTGGATCCCATCGTAGTAGAGACTCTGGGGAGGGCTCATTTAATTTGTTACTAGCATTATGCTAACTATAGTAGCATTTTGCTAATAACATGTGTAGCATGTTCCTAGCATGATGGTAGAGTGCTTAGCATGTTGCTAGCATGATGTGTATCTGATTAGCATGTAGCTAGCGTTCTGCTAACTATATTAGCATGTTTCTAGCAACATCTTTAGAATGCTGCTAACATGATGCTAGTGTGATTAGCATGTTGCTAGCATCATGCTAACTATATCAGCATTTTGCTCTTAACATGATTAGCATGTTGCTAGCATGTCGTTAAGCTGATTAGCATGTTGATAGCATGATGCTAGCTTAATTAGCATGTTGCTAGCACCACCATGAAAATGTCGCTAACATGATGCTAGAGTGCTTAGCATATTGCTACCACTCACATTTTCGTCAGGAAATGTACCTCTCTAGTTTTGTTCTACTCTTCCACTGTTGATATTCTAGTATATTCCAGAGTCTTATGGATTAATATGACAAAGTTCAGAGTCCAGTCATTATTGAACAATACCTGATATATTTTCAGAATTCAGATACAGGTTCATAATGGTTTAGTCCTGAGTGTATTATATACTGTTGTTCTTGAATTAATAAACTTTTATCTAAAGCTAGTTAGAGGTGATACAAAATCTCTCACGTGGCACAGGAATGAGGGAACATGAGTTTGTGAATGTAACTTCATAATATGTGTAGAGAGTGTGTAGAGAGTGTCATAGTGTGTAAAGAGTCACAAGCTCATTTATTAATAGCACTTCGTTTTGTTGTTCAACTGCCTTTATAGTGTCCCCTATCAGAAAAAAACTAAAAGAAAAAAAACACTCCCTGCTTTTGTCCTAATAACTAATATTACTTAATAAGCAAAAAATAGTTGCATTATTCATTTTCCTGTGTAAACTACCCACACCATACTTCTTCAGGTCAGTGTTGTACTTTGCAACACCACATGAAATTGTTTACAAGCTCAAAACTCTGTCTCATTTTCATTTGACTGCAACTTGTACTTCCTTCTGCTCCAGTTTCCTTGTTTTTCTTCTTTTGTTTTAATAAACTTTGGTGCCAGATTATTATAAACATGTATTGTTCTTGCTTTCATAACTAAATGATTTACTGGCCGTTAGATTTTTTTTAAAATAATAAGCACAAGCAAACCTTGCTGCCATGTTCCAGAAGGGAAACTTTCTGACAAACAAGATGAGATAAAGTTTTTTTTGTTGAGTTTTTACAATACAACCAGTGAGTTTTGGTGCTTTGGTTCCATTGGTGTTTATTGGTTCATCATTACTAAAGATATGAATAGAAATTAGATTAGGAATGATTAGGCAGATGTTTGTGCTTCACAGCTGCAAGTTCCCACCTCCCTCAACCTGCTGCCTGGTCAGGTTCGCATGCTGAAAGACGCTGTGGAGAAAGAGAACGAGAGACTTAAAGAGATCGCTGAAAAAGCTGCAGCTGAACAAGCTTCTAAAGCAGCAGCTACGCCAGACCATAACGATTACATGTCTGTACTGTCCGAGATGCCAGCGTAAGTACAGACTCCTTCTCTTATCGCCTAATCTGGTCAATAGACAAGATTAAGACTCACACAGATCACACACACATCCTTATTGGCTTATATCCTACTGTATATTAAGACCCCTGTTCAGATTGGCTGATTGTCCAGATATTGGTTCAGACTCCAGTGACTTTTATTTATTTTCTTTTTTTCTATTTATTTGACAATATATCTGCAAAAGTTTACAGCAGTGTTTGTCATCAAAAGTTTAGATTTCTCATTTGGTGGGACAGATAGATCCTGACTCCTGAGCTGACACCCAAACTTTACCATTCAAATTCTAATGTTCAGACTCTTGGTCTTTTTTGGCTGATATCAGCGCAGATCCCCAGTCAAAGAAAACATTATATATACTGTTATATATAATTCTATATTATATAATTATATAACTTCCATAGACTTGAATGTGTTCATTGCAACTATTCTTTGCTAAATTCCTATATATAAACTGTGTGTGGTTCTGTAGGTGCTTTTGCAAACTAGCCCGGATTGAAACTGAAAACCTTTTGGAAAAGCACAAAGATAAAGGAAACCTGCTGCTCAGACCTAGCCGAGATGGAACCTGTTTTGCTGTCACTACTCGGCAGGAGTTTAATGGGTAACATAAATACATACACACACATGTATGTGTATTTTAAAACCACTTTCCCAAACCTGGTTCTGGAGGGCCACATGCCCTAAACATTTTATTGTTTTCTCAGCTCCCACTATATCTGATTTAAATGTCAATAAGAATTCTGTGGCTAATTATTTTTTAGAGTTATTCAGGTCTCCAGTCTGTGTTTACAAACAAAAACAGTGGAAAGAACATGATCAGATTTTTGTCCTTTTTTGTGGCTAATCAGATTTTCTCCCTAATGTGAGATCATATAAGATCACTCCCCACCCCCCAGGTGTTGCTCAGCCCTGCAGTTTTCTAAAGGGGCGTGGCTCAGCAGTAGCTTATTTATGTTTACATTTGGAGGAGAAGACACAAATATTTTGAACTCTGAGACCTGTGTTAACTTGTTAAAGAAATAGTAAAATATGAGACCTTTAAATTATAGCTAATTGACAGCCTTTTCTGAATTGAAGAGGGTTCAGTCACTCAGGGAGAACACAAAACTGCGCTGGATCAGAATGAAGAACCACCAGTTTAAACTTAATGCATGCACGTGTACACAATCCTAGTAACCAGCGTACACACTCACATACAGTGAAATTAAAGGTTAAAAATAGATCAACAAAATAAACATCTTATTTTTAAATGAAACCATTCAGACAAAAAACATCAAGGCAGACAAGATAAGGTACTCACACAGAAATACTGTATTGATGCCTGTGTGTTTCCTGTTGAGTGTGTGCTATTGGTGTTAAGCTGTACTGTGTAATAAGTGACACTGAAATAAAAAAAAAAACATTGCAAAACCATCTTTTTAATTCCATTTCTTTTTATCTCTTGCATAACAGGCCAGTTTTCCAACATTACAGAGTAACACAGACCCCTGATGGAGGATTCGTCATTGCTGTTGACAATCCAGTGAGTAGGAATGGACAACTTAAAACATTCTCATTAGATCAAATGGCTATAATAATTTTTATACAAATCTCATTTGATATTTAAGATATTCAGTACCAGTCAAGAGTCTGGACACAAGTTTGCATTTATTTTCTATATTCTAAAACACGATTTTTCAAAACCATTAAATAACATGGTAATTAAGATAATTAAATACAACAACAACAGTCAGTTGTTATTTTAAGAAATGAAGGTCAGCTGTTCTGGAACAGTTCTTGTAAGAACAGTATTGTCAAGTGCATTTGCATAACCCAGGAAAGCAAGAGCAAAACTTCATTTAGAGTCACCAGCCTCAGAAATCACCAATTAACAACCTGCACCTCGGATTAGAGCCGTTATGAAGCTTTACAGAGCAGAAGTAGCAGAAACATCTCAACATCAACTGTTTAAAGGAGATTATTGTGTATTTTGGATAAAGGCCTTCAGTGTTGTTTTACAAGAAATAAAAATCGGGTATAACCATTAAATTAAAAGGTGTTACCAAACGTTTGATCTGTAGTGTACATAGTGCCCTTGCATAAATAGGATTTATTATTTTGACTCTGTACACATTTCATGAGTCAGTATGTATTGTCCTTTAACTTAAGACAACTATTTAAAAATCTTTGTTTGTTAGAGAATTAAATGTGGAAGGTACTTTTCAGAACAAGAAAGTAATTAGAGCCAAGAAATTAGATAACACATTCCTGTGTGTGTTTGTATGTTATTGTTTGCTATGAGAGTAATTGCTTGGTTACCACTTTTATAAAGCTGTTACAGTTTACATTTATTACAGCCCATGCAAACTTAGATTTTTGACTGTTTTATTGTTTAAATTCAAATTTTATTTCTCATACACAGCACGATATGCAGTGAAGTGCTTGTTGTTAATAAGTATGGGTTTGCATAACATGAAAACAGTAGGTAAGATGGAGATCGAGCTCAGATTTTTCTGATTGTTTTGCTATACTTTGACCGCATGTCCTATTTTTTATTTTTTTTTTACATAATAAACAAAAGTATTTTATGCGGTGTAATACCAGTGTGTTTTTTGAGAATGTGGTAAAAAAAAAAAAAAAAAAATCACCAAACACTGCACTAATTTGTTTTAGATTCCTTGCAAAACACTCCATGATGTGATTAACTATCTGATAGAAACTACTGGAGGATATTATAAGCCCCTGGTTCTGGAGCACAAGTATGACGAAAACATCGGTAAGACGCTCATATAACATCACATGACACTAGAGTGACAACAGGCTTGCGACCCTGTTATACAGTAGGGTCACATTATTGTATAATGTTTATGAATCTTTCTGCCATGTTTATTTTTAGTTGTAGAACGTTCACGCAAGCATTTTTCATGTAATAATTTATCTTAAATGGACACATTGTAATGGGAAACATTAAAGCCAAACATTCGAGGGGTGTTCAAGTCAAACCCGGACTTGTAATGAAATTTCTTGTAAATTAAGACATAAAAGCGATTGACATTTACAGAAGACTTCAAGAAAGATTTTTAGCCACAGTAAAACATTTGAATGGTGCAAATGTTTTAAAGAATGTTGTATGTTCGTGTAGTCGGCTGAGAGTTATTACCACATCCCGCGTACAGTCCTGACCTCGCTCCAAGCCATTTACACGTTAGCGTTATTAAAGGAGTTCCTGGGAGGCCAGCGTTTCAGATGATTGTGGCCCTGGTGTACTGAGAAAACCTTTTTACCTTGATGGGATTCAAGCAGTAGTGAAACAGTGGGATAGATGCATTAGTGTAGCAGAGGATTATATAGAGATATAAAGGGAGTTTTTACTCTCATCACTGTATTTTGTTATATTGCAGAATTTCTGCTTTTCATCCAACCCATCTTATAGTTGCATAGATTTTTCTAGCTAAAATCTATCCATCAAAATTTTATTACAACTTTTTACTGTTTTAACCATACTAACTTATAATTGATGCAAACTGCTCATTCTCAGCCTAAAGCAATATCTGTGCACTTTTTCTTCCAAAACGCCACACGCATACCTGTTTTAGCTCACCATTTTTGCAGCCTGTATAAAAAGACAAATACTGTACATTTGTTCCACCCATTAATTTTCTCTTTTCTAGAACTGTGTTTAAGAGATCAGTGTGGATGATATGTTTATGTGTGTGAATTCGAATGTGTGCTCAGTAATGCAATGAAAAAAAATCACTGATGTACTTAGATATTTTGAACATATAATGTAATATGTGGGCAGTTTAAATATGACAGGGAGAGAAAAGGTAGAGAGAAAATGTTTGCTTGCCACCCTGTGTAAACAGCTTTAAAAAAATACAATAGCTTTTGACTCAACAGTAATAATTTCTCCAAACTTACTTGATCTCCATGTAGATATCCCGTTTAAATGTGTGTTGTGTGTCTGTGTTGTGTGTTGAGCATGTGTGTGAACATGCTGAGTAATACCTCAGCTTCTCCTGTAATTCACAGTGTGTCACTTGTTTCTTAAATGTAGATTATGATGAGGAGAACAGAGAGAAAAGGATGTGCTGTGCATCCAGCAGCCCTATGCGCCCCAAACTAGGCCTCAAACCAGGTACTGCAAATGTTCTCATTACGTGCACATAAACAGAAAGCACAAATACATGCATCACCATTATAACAATAACCATAATGATAACATTACAGCTCCAGGAAAGAAACACGAGATCATCTACCAAAACTCCTTTGGTGAGTTCCTCTCTTCATTGTTTCGCTCTCATCTGATTGTGTTCATGTGTGTTAAGTGTAAGTTTCTAAAGACTGTGTGTATCATCCAGAGGAGGACAATAACTTTGTTGACGAAGACGACTGTGCCCTGCCACCTCTCTTTCCTCGGGCCCCAGGTAATAAATAAATTAATTCATAATTTATTTTTTCTAAAAGAAATTAATTGCTTTTGCACTCCTGTTAGCTTAGAGAGAGTACACTTAGCATACCGATTTTAAAGCATGTAATAAAAGCAGAAATTTGACTAAAACATGTTTCTTCATACATTTCATACTCATTTCCCTAAATTTATTTGGATTCTGTAAAGCCACTTTGCAACAGTGACCATTGTTAAAAGTGAAATACAAATAAATTGAAAAAAAAAGAGAATAAATGCATCAAATAGACAAATAAAAGAAGTAAATGAAAGAAGAATAGTAATCTTCTGAGAAAATTTTACAAAAGTTAGACAGTAAGACACTCAGGATCTACAGTATGAGAAATCTTAGCTTCTGTTTTACACAATATAATAACAAGCTAAATGTTAGTGTTTACTAGCAAGATATCTAATATAAGATTATAAGTTATTGTTTTAGGTTATAACACCCAGGATTCCTAGCAAACTTACTTAATGCTTCACACAGTACAAAAAAAACTCTATAGTTAGATATTGTAGCGCTCACCGCTATACAACAACAAAACCGAACCAGAACGGTGTCCTGCCTCTCTCTCTCTCTCTCTCTCAGAACCGGACTTAACTCTGTCACACACAAGGAACTCTCACGCAGGCGTCTCCCCATACCCCACACGCATACACCACACACACAAAAGTGGTCCCTTTCTCTCTCTGCTCTACCCTTTTACACAAACTGTGCAATGATAGCATTACGTATAATTTATAACTCTTACTGGATCCCCCTCCCCCCGTAGATGTATTGGGAAGCATGGAAGTACATGGCCACCACAATCGGTATCGTCCGGGTTCGGGGTTATTTCCTCCCATTCCTGAGCATTGGCTCTGGGACCCCGGGGCGTACCCTCTATCCCACTTCTCCCTAGTGGAGTTGCAGAGCCTTTGTAGGGGGCCAGTCGGTCATGATGCAGCACCACCTTGTGGCCCCGTGGGGGCAACTGTACCCGGTAAACGAATTCCCCCAGTCGCTCCAAGACTAAGCACGGGCCTAACCAGGAGCTATCCAACTTAGGGCATCACCCCTTCTTCCAGGTTGGGGCATAGACCCAGACTGACTCCCCAGCTGAAAAATCCTGTCCTTTCGCACGAAGGTCATAATTCCTCTTTTGTTTGACTCCTGCATTCTGCAGTTGACTCCAAGCGTGTGCTACCGGCACTAGGACCCGGAAGTTAAGCGGTCGCGAACCAGGAAGTATAAAAGGAGTAAACAAACTATAGCATCTTGCTCAGTCATTGAGTTTGGCCCATGCCTCGTCGGAATCGTTCGTCGAATCGTGAGTACTCACTTTATTCGTCTTGCTTTCTGATTGAGTGTGCATTTATAGGACGCGGGTTAGATTGTGTCTTTCCCTTGCTCCCCATTCGTGAGAGTCCTTAGATTAAATAGCATGATTATCCTGCCTACTCGTGTGCTTCCGCGTTTGGGTTTACCATTCACGCAACAAAGGGGTTACCACTATTCCGCCCAGCGTTCCGAGTCTGCCCTGAGCACCAGCTTGTGTCCTTGGGCCTCTCTCCTATCACAATATCAGCACCCCTGTATGCTACAAGGCCGTCGAGAGAGTGCGTCTGCTTTACCATGTTGCTCTCTGCATGATGAGTAATGGTAAATTCATAACACTGTTATTCCTCCAGCCAATGGACTAACTGTCCCTCAGGTTCCCGGAACTTCATCAGCGAAAGAGGCATGGTCCGTGCATATGGTGAAAGGTCGGCCACACAGATAGTACTTGAAATTTCTAATGGCAAAGACTACAGCCAAAAGTTCTCTGCGTGTCACATAATACCGCCTCTCAGCCTTGCTCAGGGTCTTGCTGTAATAAGCCACAACCTTCTCTCCCTCTGGCCATACCTGTGATAAGACTACACCTACCCCATCCCCACTTGCATCAGTGTCCAAGACAACGGGTAGTTGCGGGTCAGGGGGTGTTAGAATGCCAGCACTTTCTCCTCCGTAGTTCCAATTTCCTCACTGCCTATAGTGTGCCTCAAGAAAGTCAACTCTCTGCATATTAGCCTACACTTGTCTAGATTAAATTACAGCCTTGCCTCTCTGATCTTTACTAACACTTTGCGCAGCAATAGCAGAATCAAATGGATTGTCATGTGCCAAAATGTCATCCAAAAACACCAGGCATTCAGTACGTGGAACACCAGCTAACACTCTCTCCATTAAGCGCTTGAATGTGGCCAGAGCATTACATAGTCCAAAACAGAGCACCTTAAACTGCCATAGTCCTTTCCATGTGCAAAAAGCAGTCTTATGTCGTGCTTCTAGAGACAGTGGAACCTGCCAGGAGCCGGTCCTCAAATCCAAGGATGAGAACCATAAAGAACCAGCCACCAGATCCAAGCACTCAACACGTGGTAGGGGGTATGACTCCTTTTTAGGGACCTCGTTCAAATTCCTGTAATCCACACAAAAACGCTACTCTCCCCCTTTTTTGGGTACCATAACCACTGGCGATGCCCAGGGGCTCCATAGCGCTTAATTATTCCCTGCCCGCTGCATTTTTACCAGTGCCTGCTTTGCTGCTTTCTGCCGGCCCAGGGAAAGGCGCTGTGGTCGCTGCCGTATTGGTTAGGCCTCTCCTGTGTCTATGGAGTGCTGCACCAAAAATGTCTTTCCCAGCTCGTCCTCTTCGCAAGAAAAACAGTCCTGAAATTCCATTAGTAGCTGCAACAATTGCCCCTGCTGTTGCTTATTGAGATCACTGACACTCCACTGCCATACCTCGCGCTGACAGCCTATTCTTCTGTCCCTGCTGTTCATTGTGACAACCAGGTATGTGGTGCAACTCTAAGTAGCAGAGCTCCCCATGGCCTTCCCCCCGGAGCTATTTGGAGCTGGTTCCCCCTCATTTGATTCTCCAATATCTGTCATCGAACACAACTTGGGTTCACCAGGCACCCCCCCACTGTCCCCCTATCTGTTTTGTCTTACATGGTCTTTGAAAGGAAGTACTGCCTGCTCTGCCCTGTACTGTCGTTGTGGTCCCATATTGACGTTTCACGTCCTCTACCCAAACAGGGTGCTTCACGGTCTGTCCTCCAACAGTCAATGTCAGCTGTCCCCTCCCTTTCATTGGTGCTAGTTCCCCTGTTACTGTCCTAAGCTGAACTGTTGTGGGCTCTAGCTTCATACCCACTGGCACTACCTCCGGGCGGACCACTGTGACTGTTGACCCCGTATCTACCAGAGCTGTACATAGAAGCCCTCCTATGCAAACAGGTATATGGCAAAGTCTGATATAGAAGTCCGTCCGACCACCACAACCTCCTGCCCCTTACCACAGGTATTCTGCCTGTCTCCATTAAGTAGTGGCGGTGGTGAAAGTGATGAACGGGACGTCAGTGTTGCGTAACGTCTACCGCTTGTTGTTTCCTGTCGCCATGGCCAGAACAGCGCAGCGAGCCAGCTGAGGCGAGTCTGAGTCTGCAATCTTGTCTGCTGATGCCTGGCTGGGGGTAGGGCCAGCCCCTCTGATCATTTGTCACCTCCTCTACCCATGCAGCCTCTCAGTCTCAACCCCTCTTGGGCGTTTTCCTCGCGTGCGGCAAAGTATATATGGCTAGCCTGAAAGGTCCTAGCTACACACGGCTCGTTTATGGTGGGTGTCGGTTCACTCTTTATAAATTTTTCAGGATATCCAAACGTGGCGATTGTGTTACCTCCCCAGCCCGGCACAGGAGTAGCATCCACGCCTGAATAGTCCACCTCCTCCTCTATTTTAACGTACACCACCGGCTCCATCACTGCCGTTTGTTAGGTGGCTAGCGCTCCGTACACTACGCTAGAAGTTTTACTTTACTTCTGACAGCAGTTGTAGCGCTCAAAAAAAAAAAGTTTTATTAACAGCCACACCAAAACAACAACAAAACAAAACCAGAACGGTGTCCTGCCTCTCTCTCTCAGAACCGGACTTAACTCTGTCACACAGAAAACTTTCACGCAGGCGTCTCCCCATACACACTAGCGATGGGAAGTTCGAATCATTTTAGTGACTCGGTTCTTTGAATCTCATTCATCAAAATGAATCTTTTCATTCATTTCGTTCTTTCGATCAGAAATAAATTAAAATGTTGCATTTTCAATAAAAATACACCCAATACATTTACATACAAAAATATTACAATGCAACTAAGGACATATTATAATAAACAGGATGAGTAGCTCACTTCTTATATCTTCCAATCTGAGTCATTCGTTCTTTTAAATCTATTGCAGCGCATAGAGTCTAAGGGAGTCACGTGACAAAGGAATGAACGACTCGAGGCTTGAAGACTCATTGCTGAGAATCGTTCAATACTGTTTCCTGTGTACTACACTGCATAGCGTCTAAGGGAGTCACGTGACAAAGGAATGAACGACTCGAGGCTTGAAGACTCATTGCTAAGAATCGTTCAATTCTGTTTCCTGTATATAACATACAGAGGTTTTGCGATGCTTTGCGCATGCGCGCCTAATAGAAAATGAACAAATCACTCCCCGACACTACTCGTTCATCTGAGTCATGTTTAAAATTCTTTTAAAAAGACCGAATCGTTCATGAACGACCCACGACTAATACACACGCCTCCACACGCATACACCACACACACAAAAGTGGTCCCTTTCTCTCTCTGCCCTAGCCTTTTAAACAAACTGTGCAGTGAAAGCTATACTTATAATTTATAAATATACTCCAAAGATACAATGCTTTACTACCAGGTCTGACAACTAGTTTTATTTATTATATTAAATGTAATAACTAGCTTAATATGACTTTGCCTAATGTTAAAGCTAGCCTAATATTAGCTAATGTATTAGGAGAGATGAGTACTGCATTACACAATATAACAGTTATTGCCCTAGCATTAAAAACTATTAGAAACCGAGGGGGGGATTAAATGAATAAATAAATAAAACAATTAGTGCAGCTCCCATTAGAAATGTTTATTTCCAGCAATGATGTTTGCTAGCTTGGCTACTGGTTTACACAAGAACAACTGTCTAGTTAGTATAATGTTACCTAGCTTGCTCAAAAGCCTGGTTAACAGATTTGTTGACAAAATAACGATGACCTAATGTAAGCTACATTGTTAGTGAGTCTGATTAATAAATAGTTTTTATTTAACGTCATTACATACGCGTTGACCGGCTTGTCAGAGCATCTTTGCTATTGATCTGGGAAGGCTTTAAGAGCCTTGTTATTTTAAGAATCAGCCTTTTGATGTCTTAAAGAGAACTATGTGTCAAAGAGTATGGTCCTATAGTGTGTCCCAGTAGCCAAGTCCTTTGCGTAAATCCAGTTTCCTTGGAATGAAGAGGAATAAAAAGCACCCCATTTTCTCCAAAATAATGCACCTTTACTTGGGTCGGTTCTAGTGTTTCAAGCATTCAAACTCAAATAAAAATACGAGGGTACCAACATAAAGTGCACCTCTCCCAAACCTGCCATACAGGTGCACTGGCCAGTCGCCAACAAAGATGTCATTGCTTACAAAGTCATGAAATTTGTAAAGTAGTTGGCAGAACTATATATACTGTAGTTTTATTTCCATAGTGGTTAGCCCAATTAGCTTGTTACATAACCGGGCTAATGGTTCAAATAACAGTACAATGCTCACTATAAAACAAAGCTTTTATAGTTTAGTATCAGCAATGCAGCAGTGTTATGGTTTACCAATGCTACTAGATTACTAATTAGGTTATTAATACTAGTTACCACAAACATTTATTTCTGGAAACATTACATCAACTTAATGAACTCTGTAGCTGTGAAGTGGTTAGCCAACAGCTTGGGTTGCAAAATTATATCTCAAGCCCGTACTATGCTGTTATAGTGTGTGACATACTTCTAGTCATTTCAATAGCACCTAAAGCTTGTTTTTGTAGCAAAGATTAGGGAATTGTAAGGATACCTGAACATAAAGTCAAAGGTAGCTTGAATTTAGATTGTTGTTCAGACAAGTCGCTCTGTAAAGTCAAGTTGAGACAAAGTCAAAGGAAAACAGAAAAAATGTCAGGAAAGCGAATGGTTTATACTGTATGATACAGAGAACCACTGTTGTGTGTTTGTAGCGCGACCTCCAAAGCCTCAGTCGTCTGTGCCTAGTCTGCCCATAGGTCCAGGTAGGTGACCTGACTTCTTTAATTATTTTATTACTTTTTAAATTATTATTCTTGCATTATACTGTAGATATAAATAAAGATTTATGGAAAATATCATGGTCCCTTAAAACAGAATGTAAGCGTGGACTTCAAGAGCAGAACCATGAGGCATTAGAATATTTCCTTTATGCTGCAAGCTGCAACAGATCAATGAACTGTTTTAACTACTGTACATTGTACTTATATTTAATATCTAATTCATATATTAGTTATAGAAACAGGTTTAAAGAAACTGTTATATTCTATTTATTTTTTAAATATCAGCCCCCAAAAATATTGTCACGTGTTAATGAAATCTTTGCTGCAGGCGGGGCTTTGCTTCCACGAAATTTTCGCCGACACAGTGATACAGCGGTCGCTGAAGCAAGACCAAGACGGCCAATATCAGCAGTGTCTATTGGAGAAACCTTTTTTCAGTGTAAGGGTCAACTTGCTCAACTCTGACCATGAATTTAAGAACTAATAATGTTCAGAAGGTACACATAAGGTGAATTGCAACTACAAAACATTAACGCCCCCCCCCCATTCCCTCCAATTAGACCCCCCTCCTCCCCTCCTGTATTGAAACTATGACTCTCTTTAGGAAAAACATCTCAGCTAGGAGTAGAGTGTACTTCAGATGCAGAAAACTGTAAAAAGAAACCTGTAGTGTGAGCGTCTGCTTAGCAATACCACAGTTTATTAAAGTAGCTTTGAGATTAGAGGACATTTATGGGTCCTTAAACACCTTTTAAAAAAAATTTAACTGCAAACAGCAGCTTTTAATGAATTTTTAAGTACTAGCTTAGGGTTTTCTTTCATTCCTTCTTTTTTACGACTCACTTTTTTAGAGTGGGAAAACTCGCGATATTAACAACTTCTGTAGATTAGAAATAGCTTGTTTATTAAAATCAAAATTATTAAATTTAAATGATTATAATAGATGAGAGAAAACAGATTTGGGGCTTGGCACTACTGGGCCCAGTGGGTTTGTGCTGTGGTGTCCCGCACCAGGACATTAGCAGTGGATACTTTTGGTGCCGTGGGTTGCGGGGCTGAGCCACTGTGGATCAGATTATACAGTATATACCGTGAGGTCAATAAGTATTTGATCACCCTGTAATTTTGCAAGTTCTCTTACTTAGAAATCATGGAGGGGTCTACAATTTTCAGCATAGGTGCATTTCCACTGTCAGAGACAAAATCTAAAAAGAAAAATTCGGAAATCACATTGTATGATTTTTTTTTTTTTTACAATTTGTGAATTACTGTGTCAAATAAGTATTTGATTACTTGCTTATCAGCCAGATTTCTGACCCTCAAAGACCTGTTTATTTTGCTTTTTAAATAGTTCATACATGGTCAACTCTGCTCATGATTCTAAATTAGTAGCACCTGTTTGAGGTCGTTAGCTATCATAAAGACACCTGTGCACCCCACAATCAGCCAAAGTCTAAGTAGCAACATGGGCAAAACCAAAGAGCTGTCAAAAGACATAAGAGACAAAATTCTAGACCTTCACAAAGCTGGAAAGGGCTACGGTGCAAATGCCAAGCAGCTTGGTGAAAAAAGCACAACTGTTGGAGCAATTGTCAGAAAATGGAAGAGGCTAATGATGACTGTCAATGTCCCTCGGACTGGGGCCCCACAGAAGATCTTTCCTTGTGGCGTATTAATGATGCTAAGAATTGTGAAGAATTAGTCCAGAACTACATGGGAGGGGCTGGTCAATGCCGTGAAGAGAGCTGGGACCATCGTTTCCAAGGCTACTATCAGTAATACACTAAAACGTCATGGTTTAAAATCTTGCATTGCACGGAAGGTTACCCTGCTTAAGTCAGCCCATGTCCAGGCCCGTCTAAAGTTTGCCCGGGACCATCTGGATGATTTAAGAGGAGTCATGGGAGAAAGTCCTATGGTCAGATGAGACCATATGTAGAACTTTTTGGTCTTAACTCCATTCACCGTGTTTGGAGGAAGAAGAATGATGAGTATCATCTCAATAATACCATACCTACAGTGAAGCATGGGGCTGGAAGCATCATGCTCTGGGGGTGTTTTTCTGCTCAGGGGGTAGGACGACTGCACTGCATTAAGGAGAGGATGAACGGGGCCATGTACATATTGGGCAAAAACCTCCTTTCCTCAGTCAGAGCATTAAAGATGGGCTGGGTCTTCCAACATGACAATGACCCAAAGCACACAGCCAGGAAAACCAAGGAGTGGCTCCGTAAGAAGCATATCAAGCTCCTGGAGTGGCCTAGCCAGTCTCCAGACCTAAATCCAATAAAAAAACCTGACAGATCTAGAGAAGATCTGTATGGAGGAGTGGGCCAAAATCCCTCCTACAGTGTGTGCAAACCTGGTGAAGAACTACAGGAATTAAATAGTTATTTGACACAGAAATTCACAAATAAATTGTTAAAAAAATTCATACAATGTGGTTTCCAGATTTTTCTTTTAGATTCTGTCTCTCACAGTGAAAATGCACCTATGATGAAAATTGTAGATCCCTCCATGATTTGTAAGTAAGAGAACTTGCAAAATCACAGGGTGACCAAATGCTTATTGACCTCACTGTAATTGACAATGTTATTTAGTTCACCTAGTAGGGGTATTAATGTTATGGCTCAGTGGTGTACAGTCAACAGAATTTTTTAAAAGTCTCTTATTTAAATCTTAAGCTGAATGATTGAGAACAGAAAATGTAGTTAGATCACAGTTTTGCAAGTTGAAACATTACTAATTGTCTTGTTTCTGCTTTTTTTTTTTTTTTACAGTTTTAAACGAAGATCTAAAGCAGAGGATGAAAAAAATGAGACTTACTGCAGAGGGACCTCTGACCCCAGGACGATCAGCTTGTCTGCAAACAAAGAAATGAAGGAATTTAAAATAAGCTGTGTGTGTGTGTGTGTGTGTGTGGCCCAGCTGACTGGATGCTCGTGAAGCACCTTGTAGATTAATTGGTTATTGATTCTGCACTTTGGTCTTTACAGTTAAGTAACAGGAGGTAAAAGCGTGTACTTGCCACATTACTGTCTGTCTCTGACATTTGTTCTGACAGTAAATCAGTGTATAGCATTTTTTTTGCTAATCAAAATTAATTCCTGTATAGCATTATTGCTATTTTTTTCAATTGCAGTTGGTATGTATTTATAACCTAGTTAATGAAGACATGGCGTACATGCACAATAAAGCATAACAATATACTTTATACTGAAATAGTCTATGGCTTTGCTCGTATACCAAGGCCTATAAAATTAAGCGCAATTAATGTTCATGTATAAATAAACATATCTATATGTAACCCTCTTTATGTGCTCCCAAACGAGTCTCTGCGTTGTGTTAGGTGTATTAAGAAGAAGGGAGGACACCATTTGTAACTGGATCGACATCAGCGCAGCTCTCTCTCTTTATTTAGTTGCTCTTCCCCACACCAGGCCTCGGTTGACAAACAGGCAATCTTCTATAAGAACAAAACTTTTAAAAGAACAAAACAACTGAGGCAATTTCCTTTCAATTAAACATAGAATGCAAGTACAACAAAATAGTAAAACAAAATACCACAATTACAGCCACAACTAAAAATACTAATTCAAATCCAACAACACAGATCTCCCCATAACAACTAATTAACTACTAAAACATACAATATTTTTTATGATGTATAATTAAAAAAAAGGAAAATCCAAAATGATTAAAAATAATGCCACATCTCTTTCAATAAACATTCCATCGTTAGGATAATTACTTCAAATAATGTGGATGGTTAACCGAGATAGCACAAAGATACAGATTATTAAGAGCACAAAAAGAAATGCCATCTCACCTTCTCATAAGAACTAAACAACTGAGGCTAAACAACAAGCTCAACAATTTAGAGAAGGGGATTTACTTACAAAAAATAAACACAGCTCCCTCTAGTGTGTGGAAGCCAATATTACATCTTCCCTATATATATATATATATATATATATATATATATATATATTTCTAACAGACGTACTTCTTATTTATTAACTTTTGACAATATTCTCATACACACATTTATACACACTTATCATTTATACACACTTATCAGTCAAGAGAAACTCTTTCATTTATTTGTTTTCATTTCGTCCTCAGCCGAGCGGTGGTGTATCCAGAGACAATACATACAATACAAAGTCGTCTACTAACCTTCTCCTCTACAGTAGGTGCGGCGTCTCAGTCAGCCAATCACGTGCGACACGGGAATGCTCGCAAAACCGTCAGCACTGTGATGAGAAAGAAAGAAAAGGTGTTTTCTTATGACGGGTTATACAGTATAAGACACACATCTCTGCAGTGTGATGAGTGATAAAGTCTTACATTTACATTACGCTGTGTTGTAGTGTCCCATCGGCCCCCCAGGCAGCCCACCACCTCGCTCGTGGTCAAGTGACAGTGAAAGGAGAAAAAACTGAGGGGAAAAAACAAAACGGTGTGTAAACCATGAGGGAATTGAACACGAAAGTGAAATCTAGCTGCATCAGATCCAGTAAAATTGATGAACTTAAAAACACTGATGGAAATCTTACCTGTAAGAATTTTATTAGCGTTATTTATTTGTAACTTGAAAAGCGAAGACGTACTATAGATTCCAAATACTAGACAGATAAACTAACAAACACTTAAGCCTGAAAACCAAAACTAAATATTAAAACCCTAAAGGATGCCATGTTTGTACAAGAACTGCAGTAAAAATATTTTCTGAATTCTTGGGAAATAAAGGCCATGTGCTATGCAAAATCTACTTTTTGTTATGTTTAGATATTCAGATGAGACACTAATATGTATGTGTGTGTGCGTGTAAAAAAAAACATTCCCCTTTTCCATGGTTGTATTGACTGTTGCTTAAACAACCTAATTAGATTCTCAGGATGATGAGATGAGGATGAAGTAAGGAGCAGGACGAGGGAAACTCTTCCTGAAGTTAAACATGCAGATGCGAGCTCCATCGGTGACTGACGCTTTTAAGTAATACTTTAATCGTATCAATTCCTGAACCACTGGATGAGCTACTGAGGCTCAGGATTTTTTTTCAGATTACAGGATTAGGATAAAAAGTACTATATTTTAATAGAATGTTCTTGTTTTGTGCTTAGAATAGGAATAAAAGCAAAAACAAACCACACACTGTGGGTTATAAAGTGTTTATTAAAGTAACCAGTGTCAGGATGGAAAAACTCAACAGGAAGTTGTGTGTGTAATAGAAAACAGTGTTATGTCATTTTTCATTTTCAATAAACCACATCATGTCCTTTATGCAATATCTAACTTACACTGATCATTTACATATTTACACACAAACACACATTATTACACACATGTAGCTAACCTTTCTTAAACTATTTACAGTTTGTACAGTGAAACCTCGGATTGCGAGTAACGTGGTTTACGGGTGTTCTGCAAGATGAGCAAAGATTTTTTTATAAATTTTGACTTGGAAATGAACAAGTCTTGGTTTACGAGTACCGAGTATCGTATCACGCATGCGTTTTTTGTTTTGACGCCAAATGTCACGTGATCACAACTGAGCCAACGGTTTTTCTCTCTCTTGCACTGCAGAATTGTGGGTAATCGTCTCCCCTGCTGGTATAAATATTATTTTACTGGTATAATCAACATCTGTGCACAAGTGTACTGTTTACTATAACACTGTGACCATGTTTGTGCGCATAAAACATTTTATTTTGTGTCTGTATGCGTGTGTACAGCGTGTGTGTAAAGCAAAAGCAAGTCTTATTAGAGAGATTAAAGATCAATTTTCACTCTCTGTATCAGCCTGCTCTTTGTGCTCAATCGAGTGTCATTTGTTACGTCCCAGTCTAGGGTTGGGCCGTACAGCAAATGATTGGTTAAAGGTTCTATTTTAAACTGTATGTAGAAGGTGGAATACAATGGTGTAATATAACAAAAAGAACTAGACAGATATGTCAGCTTACAAAAAGACGAGGTTTGTATTGCTTTACACAAAGCACATGCAAATAAAAATACACAACATCAGGATCAGCTTCAGGGTGGACCCAGGCCAAAATAATAAACAGAACAGGTATCTGTATTTTATAAGCTAGTTTACCTAGCAAACAAAACACAGACAAAAATGCAGATATTTTATCTCCCTAAACCAAAAACAGTGAACAAATTCCCTGTTCCCCAAAGTCACACCCCTACAACTGTGAAATTACAGTGAAATTATTTACAAAATATGTACAAAAAAAAACAAGCACTCAAACCAAAGGGACAAAGCGATAATGAAAGTCAAAGGGAGGCAAAAAGTCAAAATCAGAATATACAATCCAATATCAAAAACGCCAAAATCACAAAATCTCTCTCTCTCTCCAACACAACCAACACCTCGCATACACGCCTCCCCGTTCCTATGGAATAAGATCACTGACAAAAATATTTGTGCTTAAAAAAAGGTTTGTGTGTAAGAAATAAGCTTTCTGATCAAACTGTAACTTTAGATGGCCTTTTAGTTCCAGTGCAACAGTGAAAGACCTCGGTGTGATTATAGATTCCAGCCTTTCATTTAACACTTATGTAGATAATATTACCAGAATAGCATTCTTTCACCTCAGAAATATTGCCAAAATAGGAAATATATTGTCGCTAAACGATGCAGAAAAACTAGTTCATGCTTTTATCACTTCTAGGTTGGACTATTGTAACGCCTTACTGTCTGGTTGTTCAACTAGATGCATAAATAAGCTTTCGTTAGTTTAGAATGCAGCAGCGAGAGTCCTCACTAGAACCAGAAGATACCAGCACATCACCCCTATCTTATCCACACTGCATTGGCTCTCTGTGAAATTTCACATCGATTTTAAAATACTAGGTATAAAGCATTACATGGTCTCGCACCGCAGTATCTGAGTGAACTGCTAGTGTCTTACGATCCACCACGCCTTCTTCAATCAAAGGATGCAGGCTGCTTGTCAGTACCACATATTATGAAAACTACAGCGATTGGTTGCTTTACATCCCAGTTCCCCCTCATGTCTGTGTTTCCTTCTGGCTCTCCCTTTTAGTCATGCTGTCATAGTTAGATTTGCCAGAGTCTTTGCTTGCACTGTGCACTAAATTATACATTTAACCTTATACATGTGTGACTGTGACCATACCTATCTGTTATCTTTCCTTCTCTTCTGCTCTCTCCTCTTCTCCTCTCTAACACACAGTATGACTGCAGATCAATCCCTGCTATCCATTATTACCCAAATGAGGATGGGTTCTCTGTTGAGTCTGGTTCATCTCAAAGTTTCTTCCTATTGCCATCTCAAAGGTTTTCCTTGCCACTGTCGCTGTCGTCCTCAGCTTGCTCATCAGGGACAATCTTATCAATTTAATTTATACACATTCACATTTCATACAAATTTCATAATTCTTATTATTGTGTTAAGCTGCTTTGCGACAATGGCAATTGTTAAAAAGCGCCATACAAATAAAATTAAATTGAATTAAATAGAATATACAAAAAGGCACAGAATTATACAAAATAATTATAAAAAATAAGCAACGTTGTATAATTGTGCGAAAGAGAACATTGTGGGATATTGGGGATATACACATCTACAGTTAGAATATATATTGTGGCATGGGCGGGGTTTCGCTTGGGAACCATCATGCTTTGCGGGATGGGACTGTTATGTGTTCACCCTGTTGGGAAAAGGTGTTTGGGTTAGTGGCTTCGGCCAGGGTATGTGTGTATGTTTTTAGGTGTGTTAGTAATGGTGGGAAGTGTTTGTGTGTGCTATTTTGTGCCATTGCTAAATAAAATACTCCCAGCCATTTGCATTGGGCAGCAAATAAGCTCACTCGTCTCTCCACCATCCTTTACGGCGATAAAAACCCTACAATATGCATGTATTTATGTGTGTGTGTGTGTGTGTGTGTACTATAGGGAATAAAAAGTACAGAGTTCAGTTTAGGCTATTTAAACACTTGTTTATTGCAGTTATTCCAGTAGGACTCTGTACTTTTTTTGTGTACATAATTTTCATCCCCTAAAACTATCCTTTAAATAAAAATAATATTAATAATTAAATAACCACAACAACAACAACAACAATAATAATAATAATAATAATAACACTTGGTAGATTTTTTATATGAAAAAATAATCAGTAGTCAGTAATGATCAAATGATCTATTTGGTGTCTAAGATTTGCTTCTTTAAATGATCTTCAGCCACGTTGGGACAGTTTTTGTTTTTTCATCATGTGTAAAGCTTTCCTGTATTATTTAAACATAATTCCTAACATATAATACATTTCTGTACCTTTCAATGTCAAGGAAAAAGTTGTTGTTTTTTTCCGGGAAACAGTTTAAATGAGTGTTTTAATGAATGTTTGGTTAATTTGGTTTGATTTTATATATATATATATATATATATATATATATATATATATATAATTGATTGTTAGTTTTAGCCATTCCCAAAACCTTTATATAAAAACTTTCTCTTATTCTCATTCCATTATTTCTTTCCTCCCTTCAAATGACAAGACTGTATAAGCTCTCATAAATTCCCTGCAGTCCAGAGGTTAACATCTGCAATCTAAACTCCATCTAAATCCGTGTATATTAATAGAAACTGGTTAGACTTGAAGCAGAAGAAAATCTGTATCACACCCAAGGAGTCACCCTCATTTGTGTGAGTGTGTGAAACACAAAATAAATCAGAAATTATCCAAATATGTCCAGTACCTTTGCCTTATCATAACCAGCCAATTAGCTTAACCGAGGGGCGGGGTCTCGTCGGTTGGCTCCTCCTTGTTAGGACTCACCTGTTGAAAACACCTGGACACACTGCACTAGAGCACGCGTCTTCAGGTCCGCGCAGGAGTAGAGCAGTAGAGACTACAGGTGTGTGCTTGCGCGCGCGTGTCCGTGTCTGTCTGTGTGTGTGTGTGTGTGTGTGTGCGCGAACCCCGCTACCTGCACCAGCGATGAGGCACGCGCAGCGGATTCGAGCCCAGCTGCCCTGCTGCTACTACGAGGGATTTCTGGAAAAGATGTCTATAAAAAATAGGGTGAGTTTCATCTCTTATTAAAGCATTTTACAATACGTGCATTTATTTAAGACTCATGCTTAATTTATTCAGTTTAGAGTTTATTTTGTCACTGATCTCTGAATTAATATCCAGGACATCTGGAGGAACTCAAATGGCATATAAGATACATAACCTATTCATACCCTGTACTGTAAAATATGCATTAATTTCCTGTGTAAAGAGTTCTGTAAATCATGTACAGTGTGTGTAACAATACACACCTGCCACAATTTCAATTCGAGTCAATTGTAACATCGTTATAGATAGGTAGACAGATATAGAGCGGCATGGGGCGTAGTGGTTAGAACTGTCTCCTTACACCTCGGGTTCGATTTCTGCCTCGGGGTCTGTGTGCATGGAGTTTGCATGTTCTCCCTGTGCTTGGTGGGTTTCCTCCGGGTACTGTGATTTCCTCCCACAGTCCAAAGACAAAGCAGCAGCTACTGTACATCTGTGTTCTCAAATTGCCTGTAGTGTGTGAATGTTGACTGGAGGTCCTACCATGATCGTAAAAATGGGACTGGCCGGTCCCTTGTTGGACTACAGAGGTTCCTGGATTTGATGGATGTGATAGATAGATGTATTACTTTATCAATCCCAAAGAGAAATTGTATTATTACAGCAGCCAGTTCACAGGCTATACAACAAGTAAGCAACCAGCAAGAATTGCAAAAAAAAAAAAAAAAAAAAGAAACTCTGTTTACAATTTACAGTGCCTTAATGAGGTAAAAAATAGTGTCAAATAATACCGGTAAACTGTTTCTACTGTATGTACATGTACAAGATGATTGTGTATACAGGCAGGAATGAAACTGCACATAAGGTGCATCAGCAAGTAGAAATAGTAATAAAAGAAAGAATTAAATGAATGAAGAACGTGACCATGCAGAGTTAGTGTAAAGTCTTACTGGAGTTGGCAGAAAAGATCTTGAGACAAAAAGAAAAAAAAAACATTTTGAACTTAATTTGAATAGTGAAAGAATTATGATTCAAAGAGTTCCTTTTTTATTTCTGGATTACAAGCAATGTAAAACAAGGCACATATTTTTCTTCCATATTTGTAAATGGCAAAATTTCTACAAAACATTAAACATTATAAACAAAATGTACTACAAAATCAACCATTGACTCGACCTGAACATTAAAAGCTTTATAGCGGAAACAGAGCTCCAAAATTGGATAAAATGACAGATAATTTAAAAAAATATACCACTACATTTGATAACATTTGTCTGGAGACTTCCAGACGATGCAGGACAGAGTCAAGGTTAAATACTCCTAAACACTTGAAGGTTAAGACTCTTGCTCGATTGAATCTGAATTCATGAGTTTTAGCATTAATCCTTAAAGTGTTAATTAATGCTAACCCAGCGCTTCTCTTAGCTAGCTTACACAAAATTAATATCATTAAAATAACTTGACCAGCAGACACATTTCAGTTCTTCACTAAAGCAAAGTTTTTACTAGAACTTTAATATGAACACGTAGAGAAATTATTATTATTATGTAAAACAGCTGCTGAAATAAAGCACACAAAATGAAGAAAATAAAAGCCCTAAGTTTATACTGTAACATATTTACACTGTACGTTCTGTAGCAAAGAACAGAGTGAAGACATGATTGCAAATAAAACATCTGGGCTCCTATAGGTTAACTTTAACCAAGAACACATTTATTTAATTCATTAGTCTTTTATTAAAAAGAGAATGAAGAGAATCTGATTTAAAAGCAACATCATTCTGATACTTAAAGGTGCATAACTGTACATGAAGGAACACTTATTAGACATTTACATTGTTACTGTCTTTTTTCATATTCCACTTAAACTTTCTAAAAATCCAGAAGATTCGATAATATTGAAGTGTTCTGTAGATCTGCTGTACATTTCTAGTCTGATATAAACACTGAGATTGCAGGCTGCAGTTGGTATGTTGTGATGTTTGCATAATTAGGCGTTAACAAGGAAATTAATTAAATTTATGATACATATTTCATATTGTACACTAAACAACAGTGCAACATTTTCTCTGGTATCATTTCCTTGGTATCAATTAAAATTCGTTACCTAAACAAGAAGAATAAAAGATATGTCATGTGACGGATGGTTGGATATTTAAAAGATAATTATTGATGAAAGCGTTCTCATTACTCAGGATTGTTAATTCTGATCATCAGTGGAGACTCAAGCTTCCTTGTTTTGTTCTCAGAACTCAAAAATTTACCACAAATAATCTGACCGCATTTCTAAACAGTGGTTGTTTACACTTAATTATTCTCCATTTATTTTACTCCTTCTCCACATGTGCCATTTCTGTATCTATGTAAATCCAAATAAAACAAGCCAAGGGGTGGGGCTCTTCTTATATGAGGTCAGAATAGGGAAAAATATATATCTGGCTTGTTTAAACCCTGGCCGATACTAAAATAGGAAAAAAAGAGGAAAAGCAGGGAATTCTTTTTTCTTTTCTTTTTTCTTTGTTTGCACACACACATTGTGGACATGGGGATGTCTAAAAGTGACTACAAAGCATAATTTTTGAATAACATAATTCTTTGGGCATTATGTTGGATGAATCACAGTAAATTACAAAGTGAGTATAAAATGTCTCCTCATACCCGTTTTTTTTTATTTAAAAAATTAAACCAGGAACTCTTTAATATCTGATCTCACCACCTTTAATGTGATATAGTGAGATTTCCTTAAAATGTTTCTCCATCTTCAAAATGGCAATAATAGGGCTAGATGGACGCCCTCCCTCCATCCAAGCTAGAACTTTTCAGGCTTCGTTCTAACAAAAAATATTTGGTCATTTAACCTCTCTAATGAGACTTGCTTTTGCTTTACACACGCGCTGTACACACATGCATACAGACACAAAATAAAATAAGTTTTACGCACACACACATGTGGTCACAGTGTTAAAGTAAACAGTACACGAGTGCACGAATGTTGATTATACCAGTAAGAGACGCACACTAAGACCCAGCAGGAAAGCCGATTACCCACATTCCACAGCGCAAGAAAGAGAAAAATGGTTGGCTCAGTTATCACGTGACGCTCTGTGTCAAAACAAAAAGCGCATGTGTGATACATGATATTCGGTACTCGTAAACCAAGACTTGTTCGTTTTCCAAGTCAAAATTTATTACAAATCTTTGCTCGTCTTGCGGAACACTCGCAAAATGTGTTACTCACAATTCGAGGTTTCACTGTAAAGATAACAGTGCACATATTATCTTTTAGCTTTATGCTGCAGTATGTATAAAAAAACTACAGTGTGTTGCATTTGATGAAAATCAATGAACTACTACAGAGGGAAAAAAAATGTATTTCTGCATGCAACAAAAACATTTTAAATTCAGAATTTTTTTTTACTTAAATTAACTTAAATTATCCACTTGCAGAAAACCAAAAATGCTATCTGCGTAAATAGGATTATCTATATAAATACATTCTGTTGGGTGTCGCACATCGGCGGTTGAGACGCATATTTTGAGCGACAAAAAATTAAACATGTTTTATGTTACAGGATCACCATAATCTTCAAATTTAGAATTACCTTTAAAAAACTAATAACCTAAAATTACAAAAAAAATAAATTTATGGAGCCGCTACTCCTTTGCGTGGAAAGGAGTCAGTTGAGGTGGTTCGGGCATCTAGTAAGTATGTCACCAGGACGCCTCCCTAGGGAGGTGTTCTTGGCACGTCCAGCTGAAAGGAGACCACAGGGTAGACCAAGGACTAGATGGGGAGATAATATCTCCACACTGACCTGGGAACGCCTCGGGATTCCCCAGTCAGAGTTAGCTGAGGTGGCTGGGGAAAGGGAAGTTTGGGGTTCCCTGCTGGAACTGCTACCCCCGCGACTTTGGATTAATGGTTTAAGATGGATGGATAAATATGCCCAAGTGTTATGGTCATTAATGTTTTTCTGTTTACTTTGTGCAGACCAATCAGAAGCTCTGGGCTGCACTGTGTGGGAACGCTCTGTTCTTCTTCAACAATAGCAAGGACTGTGACGTATGTAAATTTTTGTTTTAGTTTTTTTCAACATTGTATTCTTAAGCTTTTTTTTATTCACTGTAATGGGATTTATTGACATTTGTCTGTTACTGATACTAGTATGTGGAAAAGCAAGAACTGTCAAACTTCATCTCTCTAAGGGACTACCCCAGTTCAGATGCCAGTCTCTACCTGCGTGTACAAGACGACGATATCTGCCTCACGGTGAGAGGTTTAGATATGATACATGTTTATTAACCATGCATTTTTATAATTTTTTCATTATTACAATTAGAATTCCAACTGAATTGGATGATCGGGTGAGACTGTACTGTACTTGATTTGTTAATATAAATCAGAGAAAAGATACAGCTCTCTCCACAAATGTTATATATTGTTTCTTTACTAAAAAAAAACTTATAAAACTACTATAGATATAATATAACATTAGACCTGTGTTACTGACAGAGCTGCTGATTACACAATTAATGTTTAATATTTAGTAATTAATTGCATTTTTTTTAAATTGTTAATTGTCATGTTTTAAGGCTCCGAGTCTAGAAGCCCGTGAGCTATGGAAAGGCTTCATCTTGTCCGTAGTGAAGGTCAGTACAGCTTTTCATAGACACTCACATGGTTTAGGGTTACATGCTTGTCTTGTTCTACTGTTGAGAATATTCTAGTATATTCCAGAGTTTACTGACTGATATGACAGACTAAGTTCAGAGTCCGGTCATTATTAGACAATATCTAATATATTTTCAGGATTCAGACACAGGTTCATGATGGTTTAGTCCTGAGTGAATTAAATACTGTTGTTGTTCTTGAATTAGTAAACCTTTATGTAAAGCTAGCTAGTTAGAAGTGATACAAAATCATGACAAATTTGTGAATGTAACCTCATAATGTTCACAAAGAGTCACAAGCTCATTTATTAATAGCACTTGTTTTTTGTCCTAATAAGTTATATTACTTAATAAGCAATAAACAGTTGCATTATTCATTTTCCTGTGTGAACTACCAACACCATGCTTCTCTAGGTCAGTGTTGTACATTGCAACACCACATGAAATTGTTTACAAGCCCGAAACTCTGTCTCATTTCCTTTTGACTGCAACTTGTACTTCCTTGTGCTCCAGTTTCCTCGTTCTTCTTATTCTTTTTAATAAGCTTTGGGCGGTGCCAGATTATTGTAAACATGTTTTCTTGTTTTTGCTTTCATAACTAAATGATTCACTCGTTCATTTGCTTGTTATTAAAATAATAAGCACAAGCAAACCTTGCTGCCATGTTCCAGAAGGAGAACTTTATGACAAACAAGATGAGATCAATTTTTTTTTAAATATTTGCATCATGCAGGTGTAATTCTGAACAAACTGCTTGTTGTTAGTTTCTACTCCCACCTGCTGTTATTTGGAGAATCCCTGCACATAAATAAAGGTTTTTTGGTGCTTAAGTTCCATTGGTGTTTATTGGTTTATCATTACTGAAGATATGAATAGAAATTAGATTAGGAATGATTAGGCAGATGCTTGTGTCCCACAGCTGCAAGTTCCCACCTCCCTCAACCTGCTGCCTGGTCAGGTTTGCATGCTGAAAGACGCTGTGGAGAAAGAGAACGAAAGACTTAAAGAGATCGCTGAAAAAGCTGCAGCTGAACAAGCTTCTAAAGCAGCAGCTACGCCAGACCATAACGATTACATGTCTGTACTGTCCGAGATGCCAGCGTAAGTACAGACTCCTTCTCTTATTGCCTAATCTGGTCAATAGACAAGATTAAGACTCACACAGATCACACACACACATCCTTATTGGCTTATATCCTACTGTATATTTAGACCCCTGTTCAGATTGGCTGATTGTCCAGATATTGGTTCAGACTCCAGTGACTTTTATTTATTTTCTTTTTTTAAATTTATTTGCCAATATGTCTGCACAGCTTTAGAGCAGTGTTTGTCATTATTAGCTAGTATACAAAAGTTTAGATTTCTCATTTGGTGGGACAGATAGATCCTGACTCCTGAGCTGACACCCAAACTTTACCATTCAAATTCTAATGTTCAGACTCTTTTTTGGCTGATATCAGCGCAGATCCCCAGTCAAAGAAAACATTATATATACTGTTATATATAATTCTATATTATATAATTATATAACTTCCATAGACTTGAATGTGTTCATTGCAACTATTCCTGGCTAAATTCCCGTATACAAACTGTGTGTGGTTCTGTAGATGCTTTTGCAAACTGTCCCCGACGGAAACTGAAAACCTTTTGGAAAAGCACAAAGATAAAGGAAACATGCTGCTCAGACCTAGCCGAGATGAAACCTGTTTTGCTGTCACTACCCGGCAGGAGTTTAACGGGTAACATAAATACACACACACACACACACACACACACACACACTCTTTGTATTTTAAACCACTTTCCCAACCCTGGTTCTGGAGGGCCACGTGCCCTAAACATTTTATTGTTTTCTCCGCTCCCACTATATCTGATTTAAAGGCCACCTGTTATGCAAAATTTAATTTTCAATTATTTTTAGACTTTTATTCAGGTCTCCAGTCTGTGTTTACAAACAAAAACAGTGGGGAAAAAAACATGATTTGATTTTTGTCCTTTTTCTGTGGCTAATCAGATTTTCTCCCTAATGTGACATCATATAAGATCATCCCCTCCCCTGGTTTGTTGTTTAGCCCTGCAGTTCTCTAAAGGGGCGTGGCTCAGCAGTAGCTCATTTATGTTTACATTTGGAGAAGAAAAGACATATATTTTGAACTCTGAGACCTGTGTTAACTTGTTAAAGAAGTAAAATATGAGACCTTTAAATTTGAAGCTAATTGACAGCCTTTTCTGAATAGAAGAGGGTTCAGTCACTCAGGGAGAACAGAACAGAAATACTAGCCTTATATGGATGCCTGTGTGTTCCTTGTTGAGTGTGTGCTCTTGGTGTACTATGAGTAACACTGAAATGGAAAAAAAAACATTGCAAATCATCTCTTTCATTCCATTTCTTTTTTTCTCTTGTTCAGCAGGCCAGTTTTCAAACATTACAGAGTAACACGGATCCCTGAAGGAGGATTCGTCATTGCTGTTGACAATCCAGTGAGTAGGAATGGACAACTTAAAACATTTACATTTAGGCATTTGGGAGACGCTCTTATCCAGAGCGACTTACAAGAAGGGATGTAAAGTTTACATCACTGGATACATACTTACACTGGGTTAACTAAGATAGGTGGGATGAGGCGAGCAGTGCTGGAGGATCGGAGGGAACGTGGTGCAGTGCGTGGTGTGATTAGAGCAGAGAGGTAAGTGGGTGCTGGGCCATTTTTAGCTTTGTAGGCAAGCATCAGCGTTTTGAATTTGATGCGGGCAGCTACGGAAGCGGAGGAGTGGTGTGATGTGGGAGAACTTGGGAAGGTTAAAAACAAGATGTGCTGCTGCATTCTGGATCAGGAATTTCTTCCAGATTCCTTGTACAACACTCCATGATGTGATTGACTATCTGATAGAAACTACTGGAGGAATTTATAAGCCTTTGGTTCTGGAGCACACGTATGAAGAAAACATCGGTAGGAAGCTCATATAAAATTACAAGAATATAAAGCAAGTGTGTATTTAAATTAAAAAGAGTGACAACAGGCTTGCGACCCTGTGTTATACAGTAGGGTCACATTATTGTACAAAGTTTATAAATCTTTCTGCCATGTTTATTTTTAGTTGTAGAACGTTCACGCAAGCCTTTTTCATGTAATAATTTATCCTAAATGGACACATTGTAATGGGAAACATTAAAGCCAAACATTCATGGGGTGTTCAAATCAAACCGGGACTTGTGATGAAATTTGACATAAAAGTGATTGATACAGAAAACTTCAAGATTCTTAGCTGCAGTAAAACATTTGAATGGTGGAAATGTTTTAAAGAAAGCAGAGGATTATATAGAGATATAAAGGGAGTTTTTAGTCTCATCACTGTGTTCGGTTATATTGCAAAATTTCTGCTTTTCATCGAATGCCTCTTATAGTTACACAGATATTTCTAGCTAAAATCTATACATCAAAATTTTTTATTACAACGCTTTCCCAGCCTATTGCAATATCTATATCTATATACCTGTTTTAGCTTACCCTTTTTGCAACCTGTATAAAAAGACATACATACTGTACATTTGTTCCACCCATTAATTTTCTCTTTTCTAGAACTGTGTTTAAGAGATCAGTGTGGATGATATGTTTATGTGTGTGAATTCGAATGTGTGCTCAGTAATGCAATAAAAAAAAAACTCACTGATGTACTTAGATATTTTGAACATATAAAGTAATATGTGGGCAGTTTAAATATGACAGGGAGAGAAAAGGTAGAGAGAAAATGTTTGCTTGCCACCCTGTGTAAATAGCTTTAAATAATATAATAGCTTTTGACTCAACAGTGATGATTTCTCCAAACTTACTTGATCTCCATGTAGATATCCCGTTTAAATGTGTGTTGTGTGTCTGTGTTGAGTGTTGAGCATGTGTGTGAACATGCTCAGTAATACGTCAGCTTCTCCTGTAATCCACAGTGTGTCACTTGTTTCTTAAAGAGTATGTAGATTATGATGAGGAGAATGGAGAGAAGAGGATGCGCTGTGCATCCGCCAGCCCTATGCGCCCCAAACTAGGCCCCAAACCAGGTACTGCAAATGTTCTTATTACGTGCACATACACAGAAAGCACAAATACATGCATGTGTAAGTTTCTAAAATCTGTGTGTATTATCCAGAGGAGGACAATAACCTTGTTGACGAAGGCGAATGTGCTCCGCGACCTCTCTTGCCTCGGGCCCCAGGTAATAAATTAATTAATTCATTTATAATTCATTTTTTAAATAAAAAATTATTTGCTTTTGCACTTCTGTTAGCTTATAGAGAGTACACTTAGCACACTGATTTTAACGCATGTAATAAAAAGCAGAAATTTGATTTGATTATGACATGTTTCATACATTTAATTCTCATTTCCCTAAATTTATTCGGATTCTGTAAAGCTGCTTTGCGACAGTGACCATTGTTAAAAGTGCCATACAAATTTAATAAAAATGAATAAGTGCATTAAATAGAAAAATAAAAGAAGTAAATAAAAGAAGAACAGTAATTTTCTGAGAAAATGTAATCAAAATTAGAGAGTAAGACACCTAGGACTCACAGCCGTGGTTCTCTAAGTGTGTGGCGCCCCACTAGTGGGGAATACAGACATGACAGGTGGGGCGCAATGAACGGGAGGGAATTAGTGGAAAATAATAGGACAGTACCTATTCTAATTTATGCTTTTCTTTATTGATTTATTTAATGTAGAGCATAACACAGAGTCAGTAGCGTACAGTGTGTAGTGAGCATAATAACGTAAATGGATACATTTGTTACATGGACCACAAAAAAGCAGGTGATTTTCTGTAGCACTATCAGCCTAATCAACCAAAAGCCAGCCGAAAGGAAAACATGATGAAGCCTATGTTGCACTTGGATTAACGGTAAGGATGGTGGGATAGAGGGGAGACCCGTGTGTGTTTTGTGTCTTAAACCGCTGGCAGCAGACAGCATGAGACCCAACAAATTAGGAAGACACTTAGAGACAACACACCCCAGTCAAGTTAATAAGCCAATCGACTTCTTTGAAAGAAAGCTCTAGATAAGTGACAAAGTAAGCCTGTTATAACAGCTGCACATGTATTCTATCTGTTTTCAACTTGGTGTTATTTGATCTTATTGGTTTAGAAATTGATATTTCAATAAATAATAAACTTGGCCGTTTTCGTTCTCATTTTGTTGACAAGTGGGGCTTGAAAATTCGCCAACCGCCTTAAGTGGGGAACGACAGAAAATGTTTAAGAACCACTGACTTACAGTATGAGAAATCTTAGCTTCTGTTTTACACAATATAATAACTAGCTAAATGTTAGTGTTTACTAGCAAGATATCTAATATAAGATTATAAGTTATTGTTTTAAGTTATAACACTAGTACCCGGGATTCCTAGCAAACTTACTTAATGCTTCACACAGTACAAAAAAACTCTATAGTTAGATGTTTTACTACCAGGCCTGACAACTAGTTTTATTTATTATATTAAATGTAATAACTATGCATTAGAAGCGTTTAAACTCAAATACAAAACGAGGGTACCAACATGAAGTGCACCTCTCCCAAACCTGCCATACAGGTGCATTGGCCAGTTGCCAACAAAGATGTCATTGCTAACAAGTCATGGAATTTGTAAAGTGGCTGGCAGAACTATATACTGTAGTTGTATTTCCATAGTGGTTAGCCCAATTAGATAGCTGGTTACATAACCTGGCTAATGGTTCAAATTACAGTACAATGCTCACTATAAAACAAAGCTTTTATAGTTTAGTATCAGCAATGCAGCAGTGTTAGGTGTTATTTTTAAATATCAGCCCGAAAAGGTACGTGTTAATGAAATCTTTGTTGCAGGCGGGGCTTTGCTTCCACCAAATTCGCGCCCGTGCAGTGCCACAGCAGTCGCTGAAGCAAGACTAAGACGGCCAATACCAGCAGTGCCTATTGGAGAAATCTTATCTCAGTGTAAGGGTCAACTTGCTCAACTCTGACTATGAATTTAAGAACTAATAATATTCAGAAGGTACTGTTACATCCCTGATGTAAAAGTCTAGGGTAAGGGACGTAACAGTGAAAAGTAAAAATAAAATTGGTTGGGGTGAGTGCGTACCCGTCCCCTGCCTCACACAACAGACACAGTATATTTCAAATGATCTGGGGTTTTTTTTATTGACAAAGGGTATGATTAACAAAGTAGAAAATGGAAGCAAAAATAGACTTCAGGAGGGGGAAAGGCCAAAACAACAAACAAAAGGACCCTCTAACTAGTTAGGAAGTAAAAACTGTCTAAACTGACAACATAAAAGAAAATTAACAACAGAAATGTACACTAACTCCCTAACTAAACCAAAAACAGGAGAAAAGAGTTTCGCAGAAATAAAATGGCACCCACCTCCTTACAGCTTCCAATACACACAAACTTAAACAACAGATCAAAAAGGGCTACAATAAGCCATAACTTGTAGTTTTTGGACAAGACCAAAGTCTGTGACCCAACAAACAGCAACACAAGGCAGGCAAGGGGAACAGCACTCTGGAAGGCAAGCTTCAATGTGGCTGGCACGCCGAGCAACCTTTGTTTGCAACCTCAGCCCAGTAACGAGCAGCAGGTGAGAGCGATCACCTCCCTCTCTTCCACACCTGGTTGAGCAGCAGGTAGAGCAGACACACAAAAAGAGAGAGAGAGAAGAGCACGCCACAGCACATAGCATCCAACATTATACAAAATAACCACGGAACGTAACACCCCCACCCATAAGTTTTCAAGCATCAACCAATGTCTTGAAGATAAAGAAACTATACAAACCATATACTCACTTTTCTTTCACTCTACAGCACAATATACTCTCGAAAGGACATCAGCTACAGTATTTTCAGAACCCTTACAATACTGAATATTCAAGTTGTACTCTTGAATAATGAGGGACCACCTCATCAGACGCTGATTTGAGTTTCGCATCCTATGCAGAAAAGCAAGTGGGTTATGATCTGTATAGACAGTGACGACATGATTACTACCATCAAGGTAAACCTCGAAATGTTGTAACGCCAACACCAGGGCTAAGGTCTCCTTCTCAATCATACTGTAATTTTGCTGAGCGTTGGTGAACTTCTTAGAAAAGTAGAATACAGGATGTTCTACACCATCGGCATCTTCCTGCAGCAGCACAGCTCCAGCACCTGAGGAACTGGCATCTACCTGCAGTCTGAACGGGAGAGTAAAACAAGGAGCAGAAAGGACAGGAGCACTACTTAAGAGATCCTTGGCAGCATTGAAGGCAAAATTACACTCAGGAGACCATACAAACTTCCGGGCCGTACTGAGCAAGTCAGTCAAAGGGGTGACTACTGAAGCAAAATTTCTACAAAAGCTCCTATAATACCCCACCATTCCAAGGAAACGTCTCAATTCCCTTTTATTACGGGGTATAGGAAACTCCAAGATAGCTTCTACCTTGGCCTCTACAGGCTTTACTTGACCTTGACCTACCTTTTTACCTAAATAGGTAACCACTGCTTTTGCAAACTCACACTTCTTCAGATTAAGAGTTAGTGAAGCGTTGGCCAGCTGCCTAAAAACTTGATCGAGGCTACTTAGATGCTCTTCCCAAGTGTGCGAAAAAACCACTACATCATCCAAGTAGGCTTCACAGTTAGGGATACCCGACAACACTTGTTGCATCAACCTTTGGAATGTCGCGGGAGCATTGCGCATCCCGAAGGCCATTACAGAGTATTGCAGCAGGTTATTAGGGGTCACAAAGGCAGAAATCTCAGAAGCACGGGCGGTTCAAATCTGGACTTAATTTTAGACTGAGTACGCACTAGATGAGCTTTAGCAAAGTCACATACACTATGTAGTCGTTCACGGAAGTTACTGACATAATTAAGCACGTTAGTGGCAAGTGGGGTTTTTGACATCAGCTGTTCTTGAAAAAGTTTTAGGGGCCCCCGAACTGTGTGACCAAACACAAGTTCGGATGGACTAAACCCTAACGATTCTTGAGAGTCACTACCTTGATGGGATTCAAGCAGTAGTGAAACAGTGGGATAGATGCATTAGTGTAGCAGAGGATTATATAGAGATATAAAGGGAGTTTTTAGTCTCATCACTGTATTCTGTTATATTGGAAAATTTCTACTTTGCATCGAACGGCTCTTACAGTTACACAGATTTTTCTAGCTAAAATCTATACATCAAAATTGTTTATTACAACTCTTTACTGTTTTGACCATACCACCTTATAATACTACCTTATAATACTACCTTATAATACTACCTTATAATACTACCTTATAATTGATGCGCACTGCGCTTTCCCAGCCTATTGCAATATCTATATCTATATACCTGTTTTAGCTCACCCTTTTTGCAACCTGTATAAAAAGACATACATACTGTACATTTGTTCCACCCATTAATTTTCTCTTTTCTAGAACTGTGTTTAAAAGATCAGTGTGGTTGACATGTGTGTGAATTCGAATGTGTGCTCAGTAATGTAATAAAAAAAAAAACTCACTGATGTACTTAGATATTTTGAACATATAATGTAATATGTGGGCAGTTTAAATATGACAGGGAGAGAAAAGGTAGAGAGAAAATGTTTGCTTGCCACCCTGTGTAAACAGCTTTAAATAACATAATAGCTTTTGACTCAACAGTGATGATTTCTCCAAACTTACTTGATCTCCATGTAGATATCCCGTTTAAATGTGTGTTGTGTGTCTGTGTTGAGCATGTGTGTGAACATGCTCAGTAATACGTCAGCTTCTCCTGTAATCCACAGTGTGTCACTTGTTTCTTTCAGTGTATGTAGATTATGATGAGAAGAACGGAGAGAAGAGGATGCGCTGTGCATCTAGCAGCACCAAACTTGTTCGCCCCAACCTAGCCCCCAAACCAGGTACTGCAAATGTTCTTATTACGTGCACATACACAGAAAGCACAAATACATGCATGTGTAAGTTTCTAAAATCTGTGTGTATCATCCAGAGGAGGACAATAACCTTGTTGAAGAAGGCGAATGTGCTCCGCGACCTCTCTTGCCTCGGGCCCCAGGTAATAAATTAATTAATTCATTTATAATTAATTTTTTTAATTAAAAATTATTTGCTTTTGCACTTCTGTTAGCTTATAGAGAGTACACTTAGCACACTGATTTTAACGCATGTAATAAAAAGCAGAAATTTGATTTGATTATGACATGTTTCTTCATACATTTCATTCTCATTTCCCTAAATTTATTCGGATTCTGTAAAGCTGCTTTGCAACAGTGACCATTGTTAAAAGTGCCATACAAATGTAATAAAAATGAATAAGTGCATCAAATAGAAAAATAAAAGAAGTAAATAAAAGAAGAATAGTAATTTTCTGAGAAAATGTAATCAAAATTAGAGAGTAAGACACCTAGGACTCACAGCCGTGGTTCTCTAAGTGTGTGGCGCCCCACTAGTGGGGAATACAGACATGACAGGTGGGGCGCAATGAACGGGAGGGAATTAGTGGAAAATAATAGGACAGTACCTATTCTAATTCATGCTTTTCTTTATTGATTTATTTAATGTAGAGCATAACACCGAGTCAGTAGCGTACTGTATGTAGTGAGCATAATAACGTCAATGGATACATTTGTTACATGGACCACAAAAAAGCAGGTGATTTAGCACTATCAGCCTAATCAACCAAAAGCCAGCCGAAAGGAAAACATGATGAAGCCTATATGTTGCACTTGGATTCACGGTGAGGATGATGGGATAGAGGGGAGACCCGTGTGTGTTTTGTGTCTTAAACCGCTGGCTTACAGTATGAGAAATCTTAGCTTCTGTTTTACACAATATAATAACTAGCTAAATGTTAGTGTTTACTAGCAAGATATCTAATATAAGATTATAAGTTATTGTTTTAAGTTATAACACTAGTACCCGGGATTCCTAGCAAACTTACTTAATGCTTCACACAGTAGAAAAAATACTCTAGTTAGATATTTTACTACCAGGCCTGACAACTAGTTTTATTTATTATATTAAATGTAATAACTATGCATTAGAAGCGTTTAAACTCAAATACAAAACGAGGGTACCAACATGAAGTGCACCTCTCCCTAACATGCCATACAGGTGTATTGGCCAGTTGCCAACAAAGATGTCATTGCTAACAAGTCATGGAATTTGTAAAGTGGCTGGCAGAACTATATACTGTAGTTGTATTTCCATAGTGGTTATCCCAATTAGATAGCTGGTTACATAACCTGGCTAATGGTTCAAATTACAGTACAATGCTCACTATAAAACAAAGCTTTTATAGTTTAGTATCAGCAATGCAGCAGTGTTAGGTGTTATTTTTAAATATCAGCCCGAAAAGATACGTGTTAATGAAATCTTTGTTGCAGGCGGGGCTTTGCTTCCACCAAATTCGCGCCCGTGCAGTGCCACAGCAGTCGCTGAAGCAAGACTAAGACGGCCAATACCAGCAGTGCCTATTGGAGAATTCTTATTTCAGTGTAAGTGTCAACTTGCTCAACTCTGACTATGAATTTAAGAACTAATAATATTCAGAAGGTACTGTTACATCCCTGATGTAAAAGTCTAGGGTAAGGGACGTAACAGTGAAAAGTAAAAATAAAATTGGTTGGGGTGAGTGCGTACCCGTCCCCTGCCTCACACAACAGACACAGTATATTTCAAATGATCTGGGTTTTTTTTATTGACAAAGGGTATGATTAACAAAGTAGAAAATGGAAGCAAAAATAGACTTCAGGAGGGGGAAAGGCCAAAACAACAAACAAAAGGACCCTCTAACTAGTTAGGGAGTAAAAACTGTCTAAACTGACAACATAAAAGAAAATTAACAACAGAAATGTACACTAACTCCCTAACTAAACCAAAAACAGGAGAAAAGAGTTTCGCAGAAATAAAATGGCACCCACCTCCTTACAGCTTCCAATACACACAAACTTAAACAACAGATCAAAAAGGGCTACAATAAGCCGTAACTTGTAGTTTTTGGACAAGACCAAAGTCTGTGACCCAACAAACAGCAACACAAGGCAGGCAAGGGGAACAGCACTCTGGAAGGCAAGCTTCAATGTGGCTGGCACGCCGAGCAACCTTTGTTTGCAACCTCAGCCCAGTAACGAGCAGCAGGTGAGAGCGATCACCTCCCTCTCTTCCACACCTGGTTGAGCAGCAGGTAGGGCAGACACACAAAAAGAGAGAGAGAAGAGCACGCCACAGCACATAGCATCCAACATTATACAAAATAACCACGGAACGTAACAGGTACACATAAGGTTAAAACATTACCAGCCGCCCCCTATTCCCTCTAATTATAATATAGTATATATCTAATGTCATTATGGACATGTCTTAAAGAGAACTATATGTTAAAGAGTATGGTCCTATAGTGTGTCCCAGTAGCCAAGTCATTTGTGTAAATCCAGTTTCCTTCCAAAATAATACACTTTTACATGGATCGGTTCTGGTGTTTAACGCTTTCAAACTCAAATAAAAAAAAACAACATAAAGTGCACCTCTCCCAAACCTGCCATACAGGTGCAGTGGCCAGTCGCCAACAAAGATGTCATTGCTAACAATAAAATTTGTAAAGTAGCTGGCAGAACTATACAGTATATACTGTAGTTGTATTTCCATAGTGGTTAGCCCAATTAGATAGCTGGTAAAATAACCTGGCCAATGGTTCAAATTACAGTACAATGCTCACTATAAAACAAAGCTTTTATAGTTTAGTATCAGCAATAAAAAAAAAGCTTGTTTTTGTAGCTAAGATTAGGGAATTGTAAGGATACCTGAACATAAGGTCAAAGGTAGCTTGAATTTAGCTTGTTGTTCAGACAAGTCGGTCTGTAAAGTCAAGTTGAGACAAAGTCAAAGGAAAACAGAAAAAATGTCAGGAAAGCGAATGGTTTATACTGTATGATACCGAGAATCACTGTTGTGTGTTTGTAGCGCGACCTCCAAAGCCTCAGTCGTCTGTGCCTAGTCTGCCCATAGGTCCAGGTAGGTGACCTGACTTCTTTAATTATTTTATTACTTTTTTTATTATTATTATTATTCTTGCATTATACTGTACATATAAATAAAGATTTATGGAAAAATATTATGGTCCCTTAAAACAGAATGTAAGCGTAGACTTCAAGAGCAGAACCATGAGGCATTACAATATTTCCTTTATGCTGCAAGCTAGTTAGCAACAGATCAATGAACTGTTACTAGTAACTACTAATTCATATCTTAGTTATAGAAACCGGTTTAAAGAAACTGTTATATTCTATTCCTAATTTTTAAATATCAGCCCCCAAAAATATTGTCACATGTTAATGAAATCTTTGTTGCAGGCGGGGCTTTGCTTCCACCAATTTCGCACCTGTGCAGTGCCACAGCAGTCGCTGAAGCAAGACCAAGACGGCCAATACCAGCAGTGCCTATTGGAGAAACCTTATTTCAGTGTAAGGGTCAACTTGCTCAACTCTGACTATGAATTTAAGAACTAATAATGTTTAGAAGGTGCACATAAGGTGAATTGCAATTACAAAACATTAACAGCCCCCCCCCCCATTCCCTCCAATTAGACCCCCCTCCTCCCCTCCTGTATTGAAACTATGACTCTCTTTAGGATAAACATCTTAGCTAGGAGTAGAGTGTACTTCAGATCCAGAAAACTGTAAAAGGAAACCTGTAGTGTGAGCGTCTGCTTAGCAATACCACAGTTTATTGAAGTAGCTTTGAGATTAGAGGACATTTATGGGTCCTTAAAAAATTGAACTGCAAACAGCAGCTTTTAATGAATTTTTAAGTACTACCTTAGGGTTTTCTTTTTTTCATTCCTTCTTTTTTACGACTCACTTTTTTAGAGTGGGAAAACTCGCGATATTAACAACTTCTGTAGATTAGAAATAGCTTGTTTATTAAAATTATTAAATTTAAATGATTATAATAGATGAGAGAAAACAGATTTGGGGCTTGGCTCTACTGGGCCCAGTGGGTTTGTGCTGTGGTGTCTGGCACCAGGACATTAGCAGTGGATACTTTTGGTGCTGTGGGTTGGGGCTGAGCCACTGTGGATCAGATTATATATAATTGACAATGTTATTTAGTTCACCTAGTGGGGGTATTAATGTTATGGCTCAGTGGTGTACAGTCAACAGAATTTTTAAAAGTCTCAAAAAGTCTCTTATTCAAGTCTTAAGCTGAATGATTGAGAACAGAAAATGTAGTAAGATCTCAGTTTTGCACATTAAAACATTACTAATTGCCTTGTTTCTGCTTTTGCACAGGTTTTAATAAAGAGCTGAAGCAGAAGATGGAAGAAATGAGACTTACTGCAGAGTGACCTCGGCTTGTCTGCAAACAAAGAAATGAAGGGATTTAAAACAAGCTGTGTGTGTGTGTGTGTGTGTGTGTGTGTGTGTGTGTGTGTGTGTGTGTGGCCCAGCTGACTGGATGTCTGTGAAGCACCTTATAGATGAATGGGTTATTGATTCTGCACTTTACAGTTACTTTGTGTAAATCAGGAAGTAACAGGAGGTAAAAGCGTGTACTTGTCACATTACCGTCTGTCTCTGACATTTGTTCTGACAGTAAATCAGTGTATAGCATTTTTTGCTAATCAAAATTAATTCCTGTATAGCATTATTGCTATTTTTTGCAGTTGGTTTATAACCTACTTAATTTATAACCGTATTTTATTTAGAGTAAATAATTCAACTTTTACTTACTTATCCGTAATCAACAATTAAAGCGACTGATCATTTGGTTGTTTTGAAGACATGGCGTACAAGCTCAATAAAGCATAACAATATACTTTATACTGAAACAGTTTATGGCTTTATTTATATATGTACATTAATTGTGCTTCATTTCATAGGCCTTGGTATATGAGTAAACATATATATATTTCTAACAGACGTACTTCTTATTTATTAACTTTTGACAATATTCTCATACACACATTTATACACACTTATCAGTCAAGAGAAACTCTTTCATTTATTTGTTTTCATTTCGTCCTCAGCCGAGCGGTGGTGTATCCAGAGACAATACGCACAATACAAAGTCGTCTACTAACCTTCTCCTCTACAGTAGGTGCGACGTCTTGGTCAGCCAATCACGTGCGACACGGGAATGCTAGCAAAACCGTCAGCACTGTCACTTAATTTCGTACCAGAACATGGAGGTGTGCTGGTATGACAATAAGGCTCCTTGAATCCTTGAATATGTACTGGAGATTCCAAATCCTAGACAGAGAAACTAACAAACACTTAAGCCTGAAAACCAAAACTAAATATTAAAACCCTGAGGCTTGCCATGTTCATACAAGAACCGCGGTAAAAATATTTTCAGAATTCTTGCTCAATTAAAGGTCATGTGCTATGCAAAATCTACTTTTTTGTTTAGATATTCAGATGAGTCACTAATATGTACGTGTGTGTGTGCGTGTGAAAAAAAAAAACATTCCCCTTTTCCATGGTTGTCTTAACTGTTGCTTAAACAACCTAATTAGATTCTCAGGATGATGAGATGAGGATGAAATAAGGAGCAGGACGAGGGAAACTCTTCCTGAAGTTAAAGGTGCAGATGCGAGCTTGATCTTTCTGATCACACTGTAACTTTAAAGGGCCTTTTTGTTCCAGTGCAACAGTAAAAGACCTCGGTGTGATTATAGATTCCAGCCTTTCATTTGAAGCTCATGTAGATAATATTACCAGAATAGAATTCTTTCACCTCAGAAATATTGCCAAGAAAGGGAATATATTGTCACTAAACAATGCAGAAAAACTAGTTAATGCTTTTATCACCTCTAGGTTGGACTATTGTAACACTTTACTGTCTGGTTATTCAACTAGGTGCATAAATAAGCTTCAGTTAGTCCAGAATGCATCAGCGAGAGTCGAACACATCACACCTATCTTATCCACACTGCATTGGCTCTCTGTGAAATTTCGCATCGATTTTAATGCTACTTCTGTAACAGACAGCTGTTCTCTGAGGACTTGTGACTGCAATCGCTCCATAGTTCAGGACTGGAATTTCCTACAGTTTTGTACCCGAGTCCCCAGTAACAAAACTGGACTCCATATTAACTCCATAATCCATAACACATCATCTGTTATACTTAACGTTCAGCCTCCTAGCACACATTCGGCCAAAACACAGTACTGGTGCTGATTTATTTATAGTTTTTATGTTATACATATATTACAGAAAACGTGTGTGTCAAAGAAGCTACTTCTAAAGTTTTTTCTTCTTTCCTAAAAATTTCAAGTTGCTAACTTTAGCCGTTTTGGAGAAATTATTTTATATATGGCGGGGAAAAAAATGGACATTATTCAGAATTATACTGTCTTGCTTCAAACTATAATCATTTCAAATGCACATAATTCATATTTCTTTACTGATACTAAAATTAGTGTAAGCTTCTAGAACCATATGACCTGTAAAAATTGTTGCTTAAAGTTGGTTTGTTGATAAAAGTTGGTTAAAGTCAAATTCATGTTGCGATATCCTATCAATTTTGCGTTTTAGAATAACATACTTCTTCAGTTTTATGTCTTTTCATGTGAAATCTAAATTGGCCAAGTTTTATCTGAATGAAAGTTAAGATCATTAAAAGATTTGAATTTTTAAAAAGGTTACTGACACTACAGACGTAAAAGGGCATGAAATTCTATTTAGAAAATGTGTTTCTTTTTATCTGATAATAAAAAATATAAATGTGTAGCGTATTTACAAAAAATGAAGCACGAATCAGAAGATGAAAAGCATTAAGTTCTATGAAAAATTGTGTTATATGATTCTGTCTAAAAAAAAAAAAAAAAAAATCACTTTCATACCTAGGTGAGACTGATACGATATTTTGGATGAGTGTGACTGATGAGGATGATGGTGGGTCTGGTTTCTCTCCATCTCAGTGAGATCTTTATTCATCAGTGACAATCTGATCACTATAATTTATACACGTTCTTACACATTTCACACTCATTTCCATTATTTTATTTTAATTCTGTAAAGCTGCTCCGCCACATTGTTAAAAGTGCTCTATACTGTAAATAAACCTGATTTGGATTGAGTACAGTGCACTTCTATAGTGTTTCTCCAGACAGAATGAGCCTTTGCTCCTGCAGCAGTGTGCTCTGACTGTAGTGATGCTCATCATCATGTCCTGCTTTGTTCTCCTGCGGCCTCTTGGAGACTAACACCGAGACTAACACACACACACACACACACACACACCATGATTTATTATCCGTTCTCACACATTTCACCAAATTCGTCGCTTTTATTTCTTTTATATTTTTCCCGCCCTTTTGTATAAAAGCGGTTACTCACGGGCTCCGTCCCAAACCGCACACTAGCCTACTAAATAGCAGACCAGAACAGCCGGTTTGGAACGTAGCCATGGCTACCGTTTTCGCCGTCGCGTTATTTATGCGTCAGCATTTTTTAATACGGAAGTGGTCTGGATTTGGAGATAGGAATAATTATAATGGTGCTTTACAACGTGTATTAAGACACTATAATATTTTATATTGTAATAAACACATTCCCATCCACTTTGTCCTGCTTCCCATTTCTACTCTGCCATTTCCCCCCTAAGTAGAAAAATAAAATCACTCTTGCGTTCAGGATTTGCCAATTCGTCACGCTGAACTTTATCACAACTGTAATTTCAATTAAAAAATTTAGACTAGGTTAAGTTCTCTGTAACGTACATCCTAAAAGTATCTATTTCAGTTCACTCAAACTGGCTTTCAGTGAAAAGTTTAGTAACCGATGTGAATAAAATAAGTTATTCTGTGCATGTAGGATAATAGGAGAGTTACGGGAGTGTGATATTGGGTGCCTTCCTTTAATCAGCCACTAGATGGCTACAGAATGCCATTTTCTTCAGAAACATTTTTGTTTAGGTATGTACAGTAGGACCAATTTTATTATTATTGCACAGTACATGTACTCAGCAACTAAATGCACTTTAGCATTTACCACAAGTACAAACAGTAGTGTATATACATCCCTGCAAATATTCAAATTCAATTCAATTTTATTTATATAGGGCTTTTAACAATGTTCATTGTCTCAAAGCAGCTTCACAAAAATAAAATAACTTTTAGAAAAGAAAATTTATGGAAGTGTGTATGTGTGAAAAAATAGTGTATAGATAATAATGATATAAATGAATGAATGATGAGTAAAATGCCTCTGATGAGCAAGCCAAGGGTGACGGCGACAGGGGCAAAGAAAAACTCCCTGAGATGGCAATAGGAAGAAACCTTGAGAGGAACCAGACTCAACAGGGAACCCATCCTCATCTGGGTGATAACGGATAGAAATTATATAACATCATGTGTGTTATGCAGCTGAAAGATTAATATTAGAGAAGTTATTTAAATTAACATGAAGTCCAGTTCAGCATAGGGATGAGTCAGGAGGTGCAGAGGGCAGATGGAGTCTGGATCACTGGGAGCACAGGAGCAGCTTGTGTAGCTCCATATAAATATTGACATTATGCGAAGTATAATTGCAGGTTAAATAAATAGAGTACTCTACTTATTTCTCCACTTATATATATGTGTGTGTGTGTGTGTGTGTGTGTGTGTGTGTGTGTGTGGATACATACAGACATAGATACACAGTACATACATAAAATATACAAAAAGGCAGCACATAAGTATACAAAGTAATTATAAAAAATAAGGAGTGTTGTATTATTGTGCAATGTAATGAGAAAATTGAATATATATCCAGGGATATTGGGGATATATACACTTCTTTTGTTAGAATATATATGTATGTATTTGTGTGTGTGTGTGTGTGTGTGTGTGTGTGTGTGTGTGTGTGTTAATAATAATAATAATAATAATAAACATTTACACTTGGTGGAATTTTTTTTTATATGAAAGATTGGCAGTCAGTAATGGTCTGATTATCTATTTGGTGTCTAAGATTTGCTTCTTTAAATAATCTTTAGCTACATATTTGGACAGTTTTTGTATTTCCATCATGTCTAAAGCTTTTTTTGCTATTATTAAAACATAATTTTCAACATATAATACATTTCTGTACCTTTAAATGTCAAGGAAAGTGTTGTTGTTGTTGTTGTTGTTTTTTTTACCTGAAAACGGTTTAAATTAATATGTTTGATTAATTTGATTAAATTATAATTATTTTTAGCCATTCCTAAAACCTTATATAAAAACGCTCTTATTCTCATTCCATTATCAGTGAATCCTCCCAAGCATCCAAATTTACCAGATTTTTTTTTCCTCCCTTTAGTTGACAAGACTGTATAAGCTCTCAGAAATTCCCTGCAGTCCAGAGGTTAACATCTGCAATCTAAACTTCATGTAAATCTGAGTATATTCATAGAAACTGGTTAGATTTGGAGCAGAAGTGGGTCTGTACCTCACCTAGTGAGTTAACTTCGTGTGAAATCAGAAATAATCCAAATATCTCCAGGACTTTTGCCTGATCATAACCAGCCAATCAGATTAACCGAGGGGCGGGGCCTCGTCGATGGGCTCCTCCTTGTTGGGACTCACCTGTCGAAAACACCTGGGCACTCTGTTTCGAGCGCGCGCCTTCAGGTCCGCGCAGGTGTGTTGTATTAACGTGTCAGTAGAGACTACAGGTGTGTGCTTGCGCGTGTGTGTATGCGCGCGCGCGGTAAACGTTCCTCTCTCGCGAGCCCCGCTACCTACACCGGCGATGAGGCGCGCGCACCGGAGTCGAGCCCAGCTGCCCTCCTGCTACTACGAGGGATTTCTGGAAAAGAGGTCTTTTAAAGATAGAGTGAGTTTTTCATCTCTCATTAAAACACGGAAGCAATTAGTCAGTTTACAATTCGTGCATTTTAGACTTTATTTAATCATTTTATTTTATTTTAGACTCTGTAATTAAATCAGTTTAGTGTTTATTTTGTCACTGATCTCTGAATTGATATCCAGGACATCTGGACGAACCCATATGTCATATAAGATACATAACCTATTCATGACCTGTACTGTAAAATGTGCATTAATTTCCTGTGTACTGAGTAAAACATGTACAGTGTGTGCAACAATACACACCTGCCACAATTTCAATTGTAACATCAGTATAGGTAGACAGAAATAGAGCGGCACAATGGCGTAGCGATTAGCATTGTCTTCTCACACATCGGGTTCGAGTCCCGCCTCGGGGTTTGTGTGCATGGAGTTTGCATGTTCTCCCTGTGATTGGTGAGTTTCCTCCGGGTGCTCCGGTTTCCTCCAACAGTCCAAAGACATGCAGATAAGGTACTTACTAGCCTTCCCAATTTGCCAATAGTGTGGCAATAGTGTCCTACCACGGTCGTGTTATCCTTGATGGATGGATGTTATAGATGGATAAAGAACTTTATTAATGCTAAAGAGAAATTGTATCATTACAGCAGCCAGTTCACAGATTTATACAACAAGTAAGCAACAAGCAAGAATTGCAGTGAGGAAAAGATAAAGTGTTAAAAAAAACACTTTACAATTTAAGGTGCATTAATGAGGTACACATGCTGACAAATAATATCAATGTACTGTTTTTATGTACATGTGCATGATTGTCTATACAGGCAGGAGCTAAACTGTTCATAAGGTGCACCAGCAAGTTTAAATAAGGACGTGACCATAGTGCAATGAAGACAGACCTATTGGTGTCAGAGTGCATTGTAAAGTCTAACTGCAGTTGGCAGGAAAGATATTGGGACAGAAAAGAAAAAAATGATTTTTAGGTCAATTTGAACAAAGAAAGAATTATGATTAAAAGGGTTCCTTTTTTATTTCTGAATTACAAGCAATGTGAAATAATGTGCATTTTTTCTTCTGCATTCATGATTTTCAAAATTTCCACAAATAATAAACAGTTTAACATTATAAACAAGATGTAGGCTACTACAGAATCACAATATTTTAGAAACAAGCAAACAAAAAACAAATAATTATACCCATCATCAA